>NC_086292.1:24890367-25085367 GCF_963924245.1 Chroicocephalus ridibundus | reverse complement strand
GTGGTTTTGAGGCTGAAGGCAGCAGGAAAGCCTGCAACCCCCAGGTGTGTGGGGCTACGCAAGCGGTTCCCAAAGAGCTTTAGTACAAGGCATAGTTTTCCCTGCTGGCTCTTTCGGCGTGGGACCAATCTCCAGACATATGGCCATTTTTGGGCCTGGCGCGGCACAAAGTGGGAAAGGGTGGTTTTGAGGCTGAAGGCAGCAGGAAAGCCTGCAGCCCCCAGGTGTGTGGGGCTACGCAAGCGGTTCCCAAAGAGCTTTAGAACAAGGCATAGTTTTCCCTGCTGGCTCTTTGGGCGTGGGACCAACCTCCAGACATATGGCCATTTTTTGCCTGGCGTGACGCCATGTGGGAAAGGGTGGTTTTGAGGCTGAAGGCAGCAGGAAAGCCTGCAGCCCCCAGGTGTGTGGGGCTACGCAAGCGGTTCCCAAAGAGCTTTAGAACAAGGCATAGTTTTCCCTGCTGTCTCTTTGGGCGTGGGACCAGTCTCCAGACATATGGCCATTTTTCTGCCTTGTGTGACGCCATGTGGGAAAGGGTGGTTTTGAGGCTGAAGGCAGCAGGAAAGCCTGCAGCCCCCAGGTCTGTGGGGCTACGCAAGCGGTTCCCAAAGAGCTTTAGAACAAGGCATAATTTTCCCTGCTGGCTCTTTGGGAAAGGGACCAGTCTCCAGACATATGGCCATTTTTGGGCTTGGCGCGGGGCCAAATGGGAAAGGGGTGTTTGGAGGCTGAAGGCAGCAGGAAAGACTGCAGCCCCCAGGTGTGTGGGGCTACGCAAGCGGTTCCCAAAGAGCTTTAGAACAAGGCATAGTTTTCCCTGCTGGCTCTTTGGGCGTGGGACCAGTCTCCAGACATATGGCCATTTTTGGGCCTGGCGCGGCGCCAAGTGGGAAAGGGTGGTTTTGAGGCTGAAGGCAGCAGGAAAGCCTGCAGCCCCCAGGTGTGTGGGGCTACGCAAGCGGTTCCCAAAGAGCTTTAGAACAAGGCATAGTTTTCCCTGCTGGCTCTTTGGGCGTGGGACCAGTCTCCAGACATATGGCCATTTTTGGGCCTGGCGCGGCGCCAAGTGGAAAAGGGTGGTTTTGAGGCTGAAGGCAGCAGGAAAGCCTGCAGCCCCCAGGTCTGTGGGGCTACGCAAGCGGTTCCCAAAGAGCTTTAGAACAAGGCATAGTTTTCCCTGCTGGCTCTTTGGGAAAGGGACCAGTCTCCAGACATATGGCCATTTTTGGGCCTGGCGCGGGGCCAAATGGGAAAGGGGTGTTTGGAGGCTGAAGGCAGCAGGAAAGCCTGCAGCCCCCAGGTGTGTGGGGCTATGGAGCGGTTCCCAAAGAGCTTTAGAACAAGGCATAGTTTTCCCTGCTGGCTCTTTCGGCGTGGGACCAATCTCCAGACATATGGCCATTTTTGGGCCTGGCGCGGCACCAAGTGGGAAAGGGTGGTTTTGAGGCTGAAGGCAGCAGGAAAGCCTGCAACCCCCAGGTCTGTGGGGCTACGCAAGCGGTTCCCAAAGAGCTTTAGTACAAGGCATAGTTTTCCCTGCTGGCTCTTTGGGCGTGGGACCAGTCTCCAGACATATGGCCATTTTTGGGCCTGGCGCGGCGCCAAGTGGGAAAGGGTGGTTTTGAGGCTGAAGGCAGCAGGAAAGCCTGCAGCCCCCAGGTGTGTGGGGCTACGCAAGCGGTTCCCAAAGAGCTTTAGAAAAAGCCATAGTTTTCCCTGCTGGCTCTTTGGGCGTGGGACCAGTCTCCAGACATATGGCCATTTTTCTGCCTTTCGTGACGCCATGAGGGAAAGGGTGGTTTTGAGGCTGAAAGCGCGAGAAAAGCCTGCAGCCCCCAGGTGTGTGGGGCTACGCAAGCGGTTCCCAAAGAGCTTTAGAACAAGGCATAGTTTTCCCTGCTGGCTCTTTGGGCGTGGGACCAGTCTCCAGACATATGGCCATTTTTCTGCCTGGTGTGACGCCATGTGGGAAAGGGTGGTTTTGAGGCTGAAGGCAGCAGGAAAGCCACAGCCCCCAGGTGTGTGGGGCTACACAAGCGGTTCCCAAAGAGCTTTAGAACAAGGCATAGTTTTCCCTGCTGGCTCTTTGGGCGTGGGACCAACCTCCAGACATATGGCCATTTTTCTGCCTTTCGTGACGCCATGAGGGAAAGGGTGGTTTTGAGGCTGAAAGCGCGAGAAAAGCCTGCAGCCCCCAGGTGTGTGGGGCTACGCAAGCGGTTCCCAAAGAGCTTTAGAACAAGGCATAGTTTTCCCTGCTGGCTCTTTGAGCGTGGGACCAGTCTCCAGACATATGGCCATTTTTCTGCCTGGTGTGACGCCATGTGGGAAAGGGTGGTTTTGAGGCTGAAGGCAGCAGGAAAGCCACAGCCCCCAGGTGTGTGGGGCTACACAAGCGGTTCCCAAAGAGCTTTAGAACAAGGCATAGTTTTCCCTGCTGGCTCTTTGGGCGTGGGACCAACCTCCAGACATATGGCCATTTTTGTGCCTGGCGTGACGCCATGAGGGAAAGGGTGGTTTTGAGGCTGAAAGCGTGAGAAAAGCCTGCAGCCCCCAGTTTGTGTGGGGCTACGCAAGCGGTTCCCAAAGAGCTTTAGAACAAGGCATAGTTTTCCCTGCTGGCTCTTTGGGTGTGGGACCAGTCTCCAGACATATGGCCATTTTAGGGCCTGGCGCGGCGCCAAGTGGGAAAGGGTAGTTTTGAGGCTGAAGGCAGCAGGAAAGCCTGCAGCCCCCAGGTGTGTGGGGCTACGCAAGCGGTTCCCAAAGAGCTTTAGAACAAGGCATTGTTTTCCCTGCTGGCTCTTTGGGAAAGGGACCAGTCTCCAGACATATGGCCATTTTTGGGCCTGGCGCGGGGCCAAATGGGAAAGGGCTGTTTGGAGGCTGAAGGCAGCAGGAAAGCCTGCAGCCCCCAGGTGTGTGGGGCTACGCAAGCGGTTCCCAAAGAGCTTTAGAACAAGGCATAGTTTTCCCTGCTGGCTCTTGGGCGTGGGACCAGTCTCCAGACATATGGCCATTTTTGGGCCTGGCGTGGCGCCATGTGGGAAAGGGTGGTTTTGAGGCTGAAGGCAGCAGGAAAGCCTGCAACCCCCAGGTGTGTGGGGCTACGCAAGTGGTTCCCAAACAGCTTTAGTACAAGGCATAGTTTTCCCTGCTGGCTCTTTCGGCGTGGGACCAATCTCCAGACATATGGCCATTTTTGGGCCTGGCGCGGCACCAAGTGGGAAAGGGTGGTTTTGAGGCTGAAGGCAGCAGGAAAGCCTGCAGCCCCCAGGTGTGTGGGGCTACGCAAGCGGTTCCCAAAGAGCTTTAGAACAAGGCATAGTTTTCCCTGCTGGCTCTTTGGGCGTGGGACCAGTCTCCAGACATATGGCCATTTTTCTGCCTGGCGTGACGCCATGTGGGAAAGGGTGGTTTTGAGGCTGAAGGCAGCAGGAAAGCCTGCAGCCCCCAGGTGTGTGGGGCTATGCAAGCGGTTCCCAAAGAGCTTTAGTACAAGGCATAGTTTTCCCTGCTGGCTCTTTGGGCGTGGGACCAATCTCCAGATATATGGCCATTTTTGGGCATGGCGTGACGCCATGTGGGAAAGGGTGGTTTTGAGGCTGAAGGCAGCAGGAAAGCCTGCAGCCCCCAGGTGTGTGGGGCTACGCAAGCGGTTCCCAAAGAGCTTTAGAACAAGGCATAATTTTCCCTGCTGGCTCTTTGGGAAAGGGACCAGTCTCCAGACATATGGCCATTTTTGGGCCTGGCGCGGGGCCAAATGGGAAAGGGGTGTTTGGAGGCTGAAGGCAGCAGGAAAGCCTGCAGCCCCCACGTGTGTGGGGCTACGCAAGCGGTTCCCAAAGAGCTTTAGAACAAGGCATAGTTTTCCCTGCTGGCTCTTTGGGCGTGGGACCAACCTCCAGACATATGGCCATTTTTGTGCCTGGCGTGGCGCCATGTGGGAAAGGGTGGTTTTGAGGCTGAAGGCAGCAGGAAAGCCTGCAGCCCCCAGGTGTGTGGGGCTACGCAAGCGGTTCCCAAAGAGCTTTAGAACAAGGCATAGTTTTCCCTGCTGGCTCTTTGGGAAAGGGACCAGTCTCCAGACATATGGCCATTTTTCTGCCTGGTGTGACGCCATGTGGGAAAGGGTGGTTTTGAGGCTGAAGGCAGCAGGAAAGCCACAGCCCCCAGGTGTGTGGGGCTACACAAGCGGTTCCCAAAGAGCTTTAGAAAAAGCCATAGTTTTCCCTGCTGGCTCTTTGGGCGTGGGACCAACCTCCAGACATATGGCCATTTTTGTGCCTGGCGTGACGCCATGAGGGAAAGGGTGGTTTTGAGGCTGAAAGCGCGAGAAAAGCCTGCAGCCCCCAGTTTGTGTGGGGCTACGCAAGCGGTTCCCAAAGAGCTTTAGAACAAGGCATAGTTTTCCCTGCTGGCTCTTTGGGTGTGGGACCAGTCTCCAGACATATGGCCATTTTTGGGCCTGGCGCGGCGCCAAGTGGGAAAGGGTGGTTTTGAGGCTGAAGGCAGCAGGAAAGCCTGCAGCCCCCAGGTGTGTGGGGCTACGCAAGCGGTTCCCAAAGAGCTTTAGAACAAGGCATAGTTTTCCCTGCTGTCTCTTTGGGCGTGGGACCAGTCTCCAGACATATGGCCATTTTTGGGCATGGCGAGGCGCCAAGTGGGAAAGGGTAGTTTTGAGGCTGAAGGCAGCAGGAAAGCCTGCAGCCCCCAGGTGTGTGGGGCTACGCAAGCGGTTCCCAAAGAGCTTTAGAACAAGGCATAGTTTTCCCTGCTGGCTCTTGGGCGTGGGACCAGTCTCCAGACATATGGCCATTTTTGGGCCTGGCGCGGGGCCATGTGGGAAAGGGTGGTTTTGAGGCTGAAGGCAGCAGGAAAGCCTGCAACCCCCAGGTGTGTGGGGCTACGCAAGTGGTTCCCAAAGAGCTTTAGTACAAGGCATAGTTTTCCCTGCTGGCTCTTTCGGCGTGGGACCAATCTCCAGACATATGGCCATTTTTGGGCCTGGCGCGGCACCAAGTGGGAAAGGGTGGTTTTGAGGCTGAAGGCAGCAGGAAAGCCTGCAGCCCCCACGTGTGTGGGGCTACGCAAGCGGTTCCCAAAGAGCTTTAGAACAAGGCATAGTTTTCCCTGCTGGCTCTTTGGGTGTGGGACCAACCTCCAGCCATATGGCCATTTTTCTGCCTGGCGTGACGCCATGTGGGAAAGGGTGGTTTTGAGGCTGAAGGCAGCAGGAAAGCCTGCAGCCCCCAGGTGTGTGGGGCTATGCAAGGGGTTCCCAAAGAGCTTTAGTACAAGGCATAGTTTTCCCTGCTGGCTCTTTGGGCGTGGGACCAATCTCCAGATATATGGCCATTTTTGGGCATGGCGAGGCGCCAAGTGGGAAAGGGTAGTTTTGAGGCTGAAGGCAGCAGGAAAGCCTGCAGCCCCCAGGTCTGTGGGGCTACGCAAGCGGTTCCCAAAGAGCTTTAGAACAAGGCATCGTTTTCCCTGCTGGCTCTTTGGGAAAGGGACCAGTCTCCAGACATATGGCCATTTTTGGGCCTGGCGCGGGGCCAAATGGGAAAGGGGTGTTTGGAGGCTGAAGGCAGCAGGAAAGCCTGCAGCCCCCAGGTGTGTGGGGCTACGCAAGCGGTTCCCAAAGAGCTTTAGAACAAGGCATAGTTTTCCCTGCTGGCTCTTGGGCGTGGGACCAGTCTCCAGACATATGGCCATTTTTGGGCCTCGCGCGGGGCCATGTGGGAAAGGGTGGTTTTGAGGCTGAAGGCAGCAGGAAAGCCTGCAACCCCCAGGTGTGTGGGGCTACGCAAGTGGTTCCCAAAGAGCTTTAGTACAAGGCATAGTTTTCCCTGCTGGCTCTTTCGGCGTGGGACCAATCTCCAGACATATGGCCATTTTTGGGCCTGGCGCGACACCAAGTGGGAAAGGGTGGTTTTGAGGCTGAAGGCAGCAGGAAAGCCTGCAGCCCCCAGGTGTGTGGGGCTACGCAAGCGGTTCCCAAAGAGCTTTAGAACAAGGCATAGTTTTCCCTGCTGGCTCTTTGGGCGTGGGACCAACCTCCAGACATATGGCCATTTTTCTGCCTGGCGTGACGCCATGTGGGAAAGGGTGGTTTTGAGGCTGAAGGCAGCAGGAAAGCCTGCAGCACCCAGGTGTGTGGGGCTATGCAAGCGGTTCCCAAAGAGCTTTAGTACAAGGCATAGTTTTCCCTGCTGGCTCTTTGGGCGTGGGACCAATCTCCAGATATATGGCCATTTTTGGGCATGGCGTGACGCCATGTGGGAAAGGGTGGTTTTGAGGCTGAAGGCAGCAGGAAAGCCTGCAGCCCCCAGGTGTGTGGGGCTACGCAAGCGGTTCCCAAAGAGCTTTAGAACAAGGCATAGTTTTCCCTGCTGGCTCTTTGGGAAAGGGACCAGTCTCCAGACATATGGCCATTTTTGGGCCTGGCGCGGCGCCAAGTGGGAAAGGGTGGTTTGAGGCTGAAGGCAGCAGGAAAGCCTGCAGCCCCCAGGTGTGTGGGGCTACGCAAGCGGTTCCCAAAGAGCTTTAGAACAAGGCATAGTTTTCCCTGCTGGCTCTTTGGGCGTGGGACCAACCTCCAGACATATGGCCATTTTTGTGCCTGGCGTGGCGCCATGTGGGAAAGGGTGGTTTTGAGGCTGAAGGCAGCAGGAAAGCCTGCAGCCCCCAGGTCTGTGGGGCTCCGCAAGCGGTTCCCAAAGAGCTTTAGAACAAGGCATCGTTTTCCCTGCTGGCTCTTTGGGCGTGGGACCAACCTCCACACATATGACCATTTTTGTGCCTTTCGTGACGCCATGAGGGAAAGGGTTGTTTTGAGGCTGAAAGCGCGAGAAAAGCCTGCAGCCCCCAGGTCTGTGGGGCTACGCAAGCGGTTCCCAACGAGCTTTAGAACAAGGCATAGTTTTCCCTGCTGGCTCTTTGGGCGTGGGACCAACCTCCAGACATATGGCCATTTTTGGGCCTGGCGCGGGGCCAAATGGGAAAGGGGTGTTTGGAGGCTGAAGGCAGCAGGAAAGCCTGCAGCCCCCAGGTGTGTGGGGCTACGCAAGCGGTTCCCAAAGAGCTTTAGAACAAGGCATAGTTTTCCCTGCTGGCTCTTTGGGCGTGGGACCAACCTCCAGACATATGGCCATTTTTCTGCCTGGTGTGACGCCATGTGGGAAAGGGTGGTTTTGAGGCTGAAGGCAGCAGGAAAGCCTGCAGCCCCCAGGTCTGTGGGGCTACGCAAGCAGTTCCCAAAGAGCTTTAGAACAAGGCATAGTTTTCCCTGCTGGCTCTTTGGGCGTGGGACCAACCTCCAGACATATGGCCATTTTTGTGCCTTTCGTGACGCCATGAGGGAAAGGGTGGTTTTGAGGCTGAAAGCGCGAGAAAAGCCTGCAGCCCCCAGTTTGTGTGGGGCTACGCAAGCGGTTCCCAAAGAGCTTTAGAACAAGGCATAATTTTCCCTGCTGGCTCTTTGGGCGTGGGACCAGTCTCCAGACATATGGCCATTTTTGGGCTTGGCGCGGGGCCAAATGGGAAAGGGGTGTTTGGAGGCTGAAGGCAGCAGGAAAGCCTGCAGCCCCCAGGTGTGTGGGTCTATGCAGCGGATCCCAAAGAGCTTTAGAACAAGGCATTGTTTTCCCTGCTGGCTCTTTGGCGTGGGACCAGTCTCCAGACATATGGCCAATTTTGGGCCTGGCGTGGCGCCATGTGGGAAAGGGTGGTTTTGAGGCTGAAGGCAGCAGGAAAGCCTGCAACCCCCAGGTGTGTGGGGCTACGCAAGCGGTTCCCAAAGAGCTTTAGTACAAGGCATAGTTTTCCCTGCTGGCTCTTTCGGCGTGGGACCAATCTCCAGACATATGGCCATTTTTGGGCCTGGCGCGGCACCAAGTGGGAAAGGGTGGTTTTGAGGCTGAAGGCAGCAGGAAAGCCTGCAGCCCCCAGGTGTGTGGGGCTACGCAAGCGGTTCCCAAAGAGCTTTAGAACAAGGCATAGTTTTCCCTGCTGGCTCTTTGGGCGTGGGACCAACCTCCAGACATATGGCCATTCTTTGCCTGGCGTGACGCCATGTGGGAAAGGGTGGTTTTGAGGCTGAAGGCAGCAGGAAAGCCTGCAGCCCCCAGGTCTGTGGGGCTACGCAAGCGGTTCCCAAAGAGCTTTAGAACAAGGCATAGTTTTCCCTGCTGGCTCTTTGGGCGTGGGACCAGTCTCCAGACATATGGCCATTTTTCTGCCTGGTGTGACGCCATGTGGGAAAGGGTGGTTTTGAGGCTGAAGGCAGCAGGAAAGCCTGCAGCCCCCAGGTCTGTGGGGCTACGCAAGCGGTTCCCAAAGAGCTTTAGAACAAGGCATAATTTTCCCTGCTGGCTCTTTGGGAAAGGGACCAGTCTCCAGACATATGGCCATTTTTGGGCTTGGCGCGGGGCCAAATGGGAAAGGGGTGTTTGGAGGCTGAAGGCAGCAGGAAAGCCTGCAGCCCCCAGGTGTGTGGGGCTACGCAAGCGGTTCCCAAAGAGCTTTAGAACAAGGCATAGTTTTCCCTGCTGGCTCTTGGGCGTGGGACCAGTCTCCAGACATATGGCCATTTTTGGGCCTGGCGCGGGGCCATGTGGGAAAGGGTGGTTTTGAGGCTGAAGGCAGCAGGAAAGCCTGCAACCCCCAGGTGTGTGGGGCTACGCAAGTGGTTCCCAAAGAGCTTTAGTACAAGGCATAGTTTTCCCTGCTGGCTCTTTCGGCGTGGGACCAATCTCCAGACATATGGCCATTTTTGGGCCTGGCGCGGCACCAAGTGGGAAAGGGTGGTTTTGAGGCTGAAGGCAGCAGGAAAGCCTGCAGCCCCCACGTGTGTGGGGCTACGCAAGCGGTTCCCAAAGAGCTTTAGAACAAGGCATAGTTTTCCCTGCTGGCTCTTTGGGCGTGGGACCAACCTCCAGACATATGGCCATTTTTCTGCCTGGTGTGACGCCATGTGGGAAAGGGTGGTTTTGAAACTGAAGGCAGCAGGAAAGCCTGCAGCCCCCAGGTCTGTGGGGCTACGCAAGCAGTTCCCAAAGAGCTTTAGAACAAGGCATAGTTTTCCCTGCTGGCTCTTTGGGCGTGGGACCAACCTCCAGACATATGGCCATTTTTGTGCCTTTCGTGACGCCATGAGGGAAAGGGTGGTTTTGAGGCTGAAAGCGCGAGAAAAGCCTGCAGCCCCCAGTTTGTGTGGGGCTACGCAAGCGGTTCCCAAAGAGCTTTAGAACAAGGCATAATTTTCCCTGCTGGCTCTTTGGGCGTGGGACCAGTCTCCAGACATATGGCCATTTTTGGGCTTGGCGCGGGGCCAAATGGGAAAGGGGTGTTTGGAGGCTGAAGGCAGCAGGAAAGCCTGCAGCCCCCAGGTGTGTGGGTCTATGCAGCGGATCCCAAAGAGCTTTAGAACAAGGCATTGTTTTCCCTGCTGGCTCTTTGGCGTGGGACCAGTCTCCAGACATATGGCCAATTTTGGGCCTGGCGTGGCGCCATGTGGGAAAGGGTGGTTTTGAGGCTGAAGGCAGCAGGAAAGCCTGCAACCCCCAGGTGTGTGGGGCTACGCAAGCGGTTCCCAAAGAGCTTTAGTACAAGGCATAGTTTTCCCTGCTGGCTCTTTCGGCGTGGGACCAATCTCCAGACATATGGCCATTTTTGGGCCTGGCGCGGCACCAAGTGGGAAAGGGTGGTTTTGAGGCTGAAGGCAGCAGGAAAGCCTGCAGCCCCCAGGTGTGTGGGGCTACGCAAGCGGTTCCCAAAGAGCTTTAGAACAAGGCATAGTTTTCCCTGCTGGCTCTTTGGGCGTGGGACCAACCTCCAGACATATGGCCATTCTTTGCCTGGCGTGACGCCATGTGGGAAAGGGTGGTTTTGAGGCTGAAGGCAGCAGGAAAGCCTGCAGCCCCCAGGTCTGTGGGGCTACGCAAGCGGTTCCCAAAGAGCTTTAGAACAAGGCATAGTTTTCCCTGCTGGCTCTTTGGGCGTGGGACCAGTCTCCAGACATATGGCCATTTTTCTGCCTGGTGTGACGCCATGTGGGAAAGGGTGGTTTTGAGGCTGAAGGCAGCAGGAAAGCCTGCAGCCCCCAGGTCTGTGGGGCTACGCAAGCGGTTCCCAAAGAGCTTTAGAACAAGGCATAATTTTCCCTGCTGGCTCTTTGGGAAAGGGACCAGTCTCCAGACATATGGCCATTTTTGGGCTTGGCGCGGGGCCAAATGGGAAAGGGGTGTTTGGAGGCTGAAGGCAGCAGGAAAGCCTGCAGCCCCCAGGTGTGTGGGGCTACGCAAGCGGTTCCCAAAGAGCTTTAGAACAAGGCATAGTTTTCCCTGCTGGCTCTTTGGGCGTGGGACCAGTCTCCAGACATATGGCCATTTTTGGGCCTGGAGCGGCGCCATGTGGGAAAGGGTGGTTTTGAGGCTGAAGGCAGCAGGAAAGCCTGCAGCCCCCAGGTGTGTGGGGCTACGCAAGCGGTTCCCAAAGAGCTTTAGAACAAGGCATAGTTTTCCCTGCTGGCTCTTTGGGCGTGGGACCAGTCTCCTGACATATGGCCATTTTTGGGCCTGGCGCGGCGCCAAGTGGGAAAGGGTGGTTTTGAGGCTGAAGGCAGCAGGAAAGCCTGCAGCCCCCAGGTGTGTGGGGCTACGCAAGCGGTTCCCAAAGAGCTTTAGAACAAGGCATAGTTTTCCCTGCTGGCTCTTTGGGCGTGGGACCAACCTCCACACATATGGCCATTTTTGTGCCTTTCGTGACGCCATGAGGGAAAGGGTTGTTTTGAGGCTGAAAGCGCGAGAAAAGCCTGCAGCCCCCAGGTGTGTGGGGCTACGCAAGCGGTTCCCAAAGAGCTTTAGAACAAGGCATAGTTTTCCCTGCTGGCTCTTTGGGAAAGGGACCAGTCTCCAGACATATGGCCATTTTTGGGCATGGCGAGGCGCCAAGTGGGAAAGGGTAGTTTTGAGGCTGAAGGCAGCAGGAAAGCCTGCAGCCCCCAGGTGTGTGGGGCTACGCAAGGGGTTCCCAAAGAGCTTTAGTACAAGGCATAGTTTTCCCTGCTGGCTCTTTGGGCGTGGGACCAGTCTCCAGACATATGGCCATTTTTGGGCCTGGCGAGGCGCCAAGTGGGAAAGGGTAGTTTTGAGGCTGAAGGCAGCAGGAAAGCCTGCAGCCCCCAGGTGTGTGGGGCTACGCAAGCGGTTCCCAAAGAGCTTTAGAACAAGGCATCGTTTTCCCTGCTGGCTCTTTGGGAAAGGGACCAGTCTCCAGACATATGGCCATTTTTGGGCCTGGCGCGGCACCAAGTGGGAAAGGGTGGTTTTGAGGCTGAAGGCAGCAGGAAAGCCTGCAGCCCCCAGGTGTGTGGCGCTACGCAAGCGGTTCCCAAAGAGCTTTAGAACAAGGCATAGTTTTCCCTGCTGGCTCTTTGGGCGTGGGACCAACCTCCAGACATATGGCCATTTTTTGCCTGGCGTGACGCCATGTGGGAAAGGGTGGTTTTGAGGCTGAAGGCAGCAGGAAAGCCTGCAGCCCCCAGGTGTGTGGGGCTACGCAAGCGGTTCCCAAAGAGCTTTAGAACAAGGCATAGTTTTCCCTGCTGGCTCTTTGGGCGTGGGACCAGTCTCCAGACATATGGCCATTTTTCTGCCTGGTGTGACGCCATGTGGGAAAGGGTGGTTTTGAGGCTGAAGGCAGCAGGAAAGCCTGCAGCCCCCAGGTCTGTGGGGCTACGCAAGCGGTTCCCAAAGAGCTTTAGAACAAGGCATAATTTTCCCTGCTGGCTCTTTGGGAAAGGGACCAGTCTCCAGACATATGGCCATTTTTGGGCTTGGCGCGGGGCCAAATGGGAAAGGGGTGTTTGGAGGCTGAAGGCAGCAGGAAAGCCTGCAGCCCCCAGGTGTGTGGGGCTACGCAAGCGGTTCCCAAAGAGCTTTAGAACAAGGCATAGTTTTCCCTGCTGGCTCTTTGGGCGTGGGACCAGTCTCCAGACATATGGCCATTTTTGGGCCTGGCGAGGCGCCAAGTGGGAAAGGGTGGTTTTGAGGCTGAAGGCAGCAGGAAAGCCTGCAGCCCCCAGGTCTGTGGGGCTACGCAAGCGGTTCCCAAAGAGCTTTAGAACAAGGCATAATTTTCCCTGCTGGCTCTTTGGGAAAGGGACCAGTCTCCAGACATATGGCCATTTTTGGGCTTGGCGCGGGGCCAAATGGGAAAGGGGTGTTTGGAGGCTGAAGGCAGCAGGAAAGCCTGCAGCCCCCAGGTGTGTGGGGCTATGCAAGCGGTTCCCAAAGAGCTTTAGAACAAGGCATAGTTTTCCCTGCTGGCTCTTTGGGCGTGGGACCAGTCTCCAGACATATGGCCATTTTTGGGCCTGGCGCGGCGCCAAGTGGGAAAGGGTGGTTTTGAGGCTGAAGGCAGCAGGAAAGCCTGCAGCCCCCAGGTCTGTGGGGCTACGCAAGCGGTTCCCAAAGAGCTTTAGAACAAGGCATAGTTTTCCCTGCTGGCTCTTTGGGCGTGGGACCAACCTCCAGACATATGGCCATTTTTTGCCTGGCGTGACGCCATGTGGGAAAGGGTGGTTTTGAGGCTGAAGGCAGCAGGAAAGCCTGCAGCCCCCAGGTCTGTGGGGCTACGCAAGAGGTTCCCAAAGAGCTTTAGAACAAGGCATAGTTTTCCCTGCTGGCTCTTTGGGCGTGGGACCAGTCTCCAGACATATGGCCATTTTTCTGCCTGGTGTGACGCCATGAGGGAAAGGGTGGTTTTGAGGCTGAAGGCAGCAGGAAAGCCTGCAGCCCCCAGGTGTGTGGGGCTACGCAAGCGGTTCCCAAAGAGCTTTAGAACAAGGCATAATTTTCCCTGCTGGCTCTTTGGGAAAGGGACCAGTCTCCAGACATATGGCCATTTTTGGGCTTGGCGCGGGGCCAAATGGGAAAGGGGTGTTTGGAGGCTGAAGGCAGCAGGAAAGCCTGCAGCCCCCAGGTGTGTGGGGCTACGCAAGCGGTTCCCAAAGAGCTTTAGAACAAGGCATAGTTTTCCCTGCTGGCTCTTTGGGCGTGGGACCAGTCTCCAGACATATGGCCATTTTTGGGCCTGGCGCGGCGCCAAGTGGGAAAGGGTGGTTTTGAGGCTGAAGGCAGGAGGAAAGCCTGCAGCCCCCAGGTGTGTGGGGCTACGCAAGCGGTTCCCAAAGAGCTTTAGAACAAGGCATAGTTTTCCCTGCTGGCTCTTTGGGCGTGGGACCAGTCTCCAGAAATATGGCCATTTTTGGGCCTGGCGCGGCGCCAAGTGGGAAAGGGTGGTTTTGAGGCTGAAGGCAGCAGGAAAGCCTGCAGCCCCCAGGTGTGTGGGGCTACGCAAGCGGTTCCCAAAGAGCTTTAGAACAAGGCATAGTTTTCCCTGCTGGCTCTTTGGGCGTGGGACCAGTCTCCAGACATATGGCCATTTTTGGGCCTGGCGCGGCGCCAAGTGGGAAAGGGTGGTTTTGAGGCTAAAGGCAGCAGGAAAGCCTGCAACCCCCAGGTGTGTGGGGCTACGCAAGCGGTTCCCAAAGAGCTTTAGAACAAGGCATAGTTTTCCCTGCTGGCTCTTTGGGCGTGGGACCAACCTCCAGACATATGGCCATTTTTTGCCTGGCGTGACGCCATGTGGGAAAGGGTGGTTTTGAGGCTGAAGGCAGCAGGAAAGCCTGCAGCCCCCAGGTCTGTGGGGCTACGCAAGCGGTTCCCAAAGAGCTTTAGAACAAGGCATAGTTTTCCCTGCTGGCTCTTTGGGCGTGGGACCAGTCTCCAGACATATGGCCATTTTTCTGCCTGGTGTGACGCCATGTGGGAAAGGGTGGTTTTGAGGCTGAAGGCAGCAGGAAAGCCTGCAGCCCCCAGGTCTGTGGGGCTACGCAAGCGGTTCCCAAAGAGCTTTAGAACAAGGCATAATTTTCCCTGCTGGCTCTTTGGGAAAGGGACCAGTCTCCAGACATATGGCCATTTTTGGGCTTGGCGCGGGGCCAAATGGGAAAGGGGTGTTTGGAGGCTGAAGGCAGCAGGAAAGCCTGCAGCCCCCAGGTGTGTGGGGCTACGCAAGCGGTTCCCAAAGAGCTTTAGAACAAGGCATAGTTTTCCCTGCTGGCTCTTTGGGCGTGGGACCAGTCTCCAGACATATGGCCATTTTTGGGCCTGGCGCGGCGCCAAGTGGGAAAGGGTGGTTTTGAGGCTGAAGGCAGCAGGAAAGCCTGCAGCCCCCAGGTGTGTGGGGCTACGCAAGCGGTTCCCAAAGAGCTTTAGAACAAGGCATAGTTTTCCCTGCTGGCTCTTTGGGCGTGGGACCAGTCTCCAGACATATGGCCATTTTTGGGCCTGGCGCGGCGCCAAGTGGGAAAGGGTGGTTTTGAGGCTGAAGGCAGCAGGAAAGCCTGCAGCCCCCAGGTGTGTGGGGCTACGCAAGCGGTTCCCAAAGAGCTTTAGAACAAGGCATAGTTTTCCCTGCTGGCTCTTTGGGCGTGGGACCAACCTCCACACATATGGCCATTTTTGTGCCTTTCGTGACGCCATGAGGGAAAGGGTTGTTTTGAGGATGAAAGCGCGAGAAAAGCCTGCAGCCCCCAGGTCTGTGGGGCTACGCAAGCGGTTCCCAAAGAGCTTTAGAACAAGGCATAGTTTTCCCTGCTGGCTCTTTGGGAAAGGGACCAGTCTCCAGACATATGGCCATTTTTGGGCATGGCGAGGCGCCAAGTGGGAAAGGGTAGTTTTGAGGCTGAAGGCAGCAGGAAAGCCTGCAGCCCCCAGGTGTGTGGGGCTACGCAAGCGGTTCCCAAAGAGCTTTAGAACAAGGCATAGTTTTCCCTGCTGGCTCTTTGGGCGTGGGACCAGTCTCCAGACATATGGCCATTTTTGGGCATGGCGAGGCGCCAAGTGGGAAAGGGTAGTTTTGAGGCTGAAGGCAGCAGGAAAGCCTGCAGCCCCCAGGTGTGTGGGGCTACGCAAGCGGTTCCCAAAGAGCTTTAGAACAAGGCATCGTTTTCCCTGCTGGCTCTTTGGGAAAGGGACCAGTCTCCAGACATATGGCCATTTTTGGGCCTGGCGCGGCACCAAGTGGGAAAGGGTGGTTTTGAGGCTGAAGGCAGCAGGAAAGCCTGCAGCCCCCAGGTGTGTGGGGCTACGCAAGCCGTTCCCAAAGAGCTTTAGAACAAGGCATAGTTTTCCCTGCTGGCTCTTTGGGCGTGGGACCAACCTCCAGACATATGGCCATTTTTTGCCTGGCGTGACGCCATGTGGGAAAGGGTGGTTTTGAGGCTGAAGGCAGCAGGAAAGCCTGCATCCCCCAGGTGTGTGGGGCTACGCAAGCGGTTCCCAAAGAGCTTTAGAACAAGGCATAATTTTCCCTGCTGGCTCTTTGGGAAAGGGACCAGTCTCCAGACATATGGCCATTTTTGGGCCTGGCGCGGGGCCAAATGGGAAAGGGGTGTTTGGAGGCTGAAGGCAGCAGGAAAGCCTGCAGCCCCCAGGTGTGTGGGGCTACGCAAGCGGTTCCCAAAGAGCTTTAGAACAAGGCATAGTTTTCCCTGCTGGCTCTTTGGGCGTGGGACCAGTCTCCAGACATATGGCCATTTTTGGGCCTAGCGCGGCGCCAAGTGGGAAAGGGTGGTTTTGAGGCTGAAGGCAGCAGGAAAGCCTGCAGCCCCCAGGTGTGTGGGGCTACGCAAGCGGTTCCCAAAGAGCTTTAGAACAAGGCATAGTTTTCCCTGCTGGCTCTTTGGGCGTGGGACCAGTCTCCAGACATATGGCCCTTTTTGGGCCTGGCGCGGCGCCAAGTGGGAAAGGGTGGTTTTGAGGCTGAAGGCAGCAGGAAAGCCTGCAGCCCCCAGGTGTGTGGGGCTACGCAAGCGGTTCCCAAAGAGCTTTAGAACAAGGCATAGTTTTCCCTGCTGGCTCTTTGCGCGTGGGACCAACCTCCACACATATGGCCATTTTTGTGCCTTTCGTGACGCCATGAGGGAAAGGGTTGTTTTGAGGCTGAAAGCGCGAGAAAAGCCTGCAGCCCCCAGGTGTGTGGGGCTACGCAAGCGGTTCCCAAAGAGCTTTAGAACAAGGCATAGTTTTCCCTGCTGGCTCTTTGGGAAAGGGACCAGTCTCCAGACATATGGCCATTTTTGTGCATGGCGAGGCGCCAAGTGGGAAAGGGTAGTTTTGAGGCTGAAGGCAGCAGGAAAGTCTGCAGCCCCCAGGTGTGTGGGGCTACGCAAGCGGTTTCCCAAAGAGCTTTAGAACAAGGCATCGTTTTCCCTGCTGGCTCTTTGGGAAAGGGACCAGTCTCCAGACATATGGCCATTTTTGGGCCTGGCGCGGGGCCAAATGGGAAAGGGGTGTTTGGTGGCTAAAGGCAGCAGGAAAGCCTGCAGCCCCCAGGTGTGTGGGGCTACGCAAGCGGTTCCCAAAGAGCTTTAGAACAAGGCATAGTTTTCCCTGCTGGCTCTTGGGCGTGGGACCAATCTCCAGACATATGGCCATTTTTGGGCCTCGCGCGGGGCCATGTGGGAAAGGGTGGTTTTGAGGCTGAAGGCAGCAGGAAAGCCTGCAAACCCCAAGTCTGTGGGGCTACGCAAGCGGTTCCCAAAGAGCTTTAGAACAAGGCATAGTTTTCCCTGCTGGCTCTTTCGGCGTGGGACCAATCTCCAGACATATGGCCATTTTTGTGCCTGGCGTGACGCCATGAGGGAAAGGGTGGTTTTGAGGCTGAAAGCGCGAGAAAAGCCTGCAGCCCCCAAGTCTGTGGGGCTACGCAAGCGGTTCCCAAAGAGCTTTAGAACAAGGCATAGTTTTCCCTGCTGGCTCTTTGGGCGTGGGACCAACCTCCAGACATATGGCCATTTTTCTGCCTGGTGTGTCGCCATGTGGGAAAGGGTGGTTTTGAGGCTGAAGGCAGTAGGAAAGCCTGCAGCCCTCAGGTGTGTGGGGCTACGCAAGCGGTTCCCAACGAGCTTTAGAACAAGGCATAATTTTCCCTGCTGGCTCTTTGGGAAAGGGACCAGTCTCCAGACATATGGCCATTTTTGGGCTTGGCGAGGGGCCAAATGGGAAAGGGGTGTTTGGAGGCTGAAGACAGCAGGAAAGCCTGCAGCCCCCAGGTGTGTGGGGCTACGCAAGCGGTTCCCAAAGAGCTTTAGAACAAGGAATAGTTTTCCCTGCTGGCTCTTTGGGCGTGGGACCAGTCTCCAGACATATGGCCATTTTTGGGCCTGGCGCGGCGCCAAGTGGGAAAGGGTGGTTTTGAGGCTGAAGGCAGGAGGAAAGCCTACAGCCCCCAGGTGTGTGGGGCTACGCAAGCGGTTCCCAAAGAGCTTTAGAACAAGGCATAGTTTTCCCTGCTGGCTCTTTGGGCGTGGGACCAACCTCCAGACATATGGCCATTTTTGTGCCTTTCGTGACGCCATGAGGGAAAGGGTTGTTTTGAGGCTGAAAGCGCGAGAAAAGCCTGCAGCCCCCAGGTGTGTGGGGCTACGCAAGAGGTTCCCAAAGAGCTTTAGAACAAGGCATAGTTTTCCCTGCTGGCTCTTTGGGCGTGGGACCAGTCTCCAGACATATGGCCATTTTTGGGACTGGCGCGGGGCCAAATGGGAAAGGGGTGTTTGGAGGCTGAAGGCAGCAGGAAAGCCTGCAGCCCCCAGGTGTGTGGGGCTATGCAGCGGATCCCAAACAGCTTTAGAACAAGGCATTGTTTTCCCTGCTGGCTCTTTGGCGTGGGACCAGTCTCCAGACATATGGCCATTTTTGGGCCTGGCGTGGCGCCATGTGGGAAAGGGTGGTTTTGAGGCTGAAGGCAGCAGGAAAGCCTGCAACCCCCAGGTGTGTGGGGCTACGCAAGCGGTTCCCAAAGAGCTTTAGAACAAGGCATAGTTTTCCCTGCTGGCTCTTTCGGCGTGGGACCAACCTCCAGACATATGGCCATTTTTGGGCCTGGCGTGACGCCATGAGGGAAAGGGTGGTTTTGAGGCTGAAAGCGCGAGAAAAGCCTGCAGCCCCCAAGTCTGTGGGGCTACGCAAGCGGTTCCCAAAGAGCTTTAGAACAAGGCATAGTTTTCCCTGCTGGCTCTTTGGGCGTGGGACCAACCTCCAGACATATGGCCATTTTTCTGCCTGGTGTGTCGCCATGTGGGAAAGGGTGGTTTTGAGGCTGAAGGCAGTAGGAAAGCCTGCAGCCCTCAGGTGTGTGGGGCTACGCAAGCGGTTCCCAACGAGCTTTAGAACAAGGCATAATTTTCCCTGCTGGCTCTTTGGGAAAGGGACCAGTCTCCAGACATATGGCCATTTTTGGGCTTGGCGAGGGGCCAAATGGGAAAGGGGTGTTTGGAGGCTGAAGACAGCAGGAAAGCCTGCAGCCCCCAGGTGTGTGGGGCTACGCAAGCGGTTCCCAAAGAGCTTTAGAACAAGGCATAGTTTTCCCTGCTGGCTCTTTGGGCGTGGGACCAGTCTCCAGACATATGGCCATTTTTGGGCCTGGCGCGGCGCCAAGTGGGAAAGGGTGGTTTTGAGGCTGAAGGCAGGAGGAAAGCCTACAGCCCCCAGGTGTGTGGGGCTACGCAAGCGGTTCCCAAAGAGCTTTAGAACAAGGCATAGTTTTCCCTGCTGGCTCTTTGGGCGTGGGACCAACCTCCAGACATATGGCCATTTTTGTGCCTTTCGTGACGCCATGAGGGAAAGGGTTGTTTTGAGGCTGAAAGCGCGAGAAAAGCCTGCAGCCCCCAGGTGTGTGGGGCTACGCAAGAGGTTCCCAAAGAGCTTTAGAACAAGGCATAGTTTTCCCTGCTGGCTCTTTGGGCGTGGGACCAGTCTCCAGACATATGGCCATTTTTGGGACTGGCGCGGGGCCAAATGGGAAAGGGGTGTTTGGAGGCTGAAGGCAGCAGGAAAGCCTGCAGCCCCCAGGTGTGTGGGGCTATGCAGCGGATCCCAAACAGCTTTAGAACAAGGCATTGTTTTCCCTGCTGGCTCTTTGGCGTGGGACCAGTCTCCAGACATATGGCCATTTTTGGGCCTGGCGTGGCGCCATGTGGGAAAGGGTGGTTTTGAGGCTGAAGGCAGCAGGAAAGCCTGCAACCCCCAGGTGTGTGGGGCTACGCAAGCGGTTCCCAAAGAGCTTTAGTACAAGGCATAGTTTTCCCTGCTGGCTCTTTCGGCGTGGGACCAACCTCCAGACATATGGCCATTTTTGGGCCTGGCGCGGCACCAAGTGGGAAAGGGTGGTTTTGAGGCTGAAGGCAGCAGGAAAGCCTGCAGCCCCCAGGTGTGTGGGGCTACGCAAGCGGTTCCCAAAGAGCTTTAGAACAAGGCATAGTTTTCCCTGCTGGCTCTTTGGGCGTGGGACCAACCTCCAGACATATGGCCATTTTTTGCCTGGCGTGACGCCATGTGGGAAAGGGTGGTTTTGAGGCTGAAGGCAGCAGGAAAGCCTGCAGCCCCCAGGTCTGTGGGGCTACGCAAGCGGTTCCCAAAGAGCTTTAGTACAAGGCATAGTTTTCCCTGCTGGCTCTTTGGGCGTGGGACCAGTCTCCAGACATATGGCCATTTTTCTGCCTGGTGTGACGCCATGTGGGAAAGGGTGGTTTTGAGGCTGAAGGCAGCAGGAAAGCCTGCAGCCCCCAGGTCTGTGGGGCTACGCAAGCGGTTCCCAAAGAGCTTTAGAACAAGGCATAATTTTCCCTGCTGGCTCTTTGGGAAAGGGACCAGTCTCCAGACATATGGCCATTTTTGGGCTTGGCGCGGGGCCAAATGGGAAAGGGGTGTTTGGAGGCTGAAGGCAGCAGGAAAGCCTGCAGCCCCCAGGTGTGTGGGGCTACGCAAGCGGTTCCCAAAGAGCTTTAGAACAAGGCATAGTTTTCCCTGCTGGCTCTTTGGGCGTGGGACCAGTCTCCAGACATATGGCCATTTTTGGGCCTGGCGCGGCGCCAAGTGGGAAAGGGTGGTTTTGAGGCTGAAGGCAGCAGGAAAGCCTGCAGCCCCCAGGTGTGTGGGGCTACGCAAGCGGTTCCCAAAGAGCTTTAGAAAAAGCCATAGTTTTCCCTGCTGGCTCTTTGGGCGTGGGACCAGTCTCCAGACATATGGCCATTTTTGGGCCTGGCGCGGCGCCAAGTGGGAAAGGGTGGTTTTGAGGCTGAAGGCAGCAGGAAAGCCTGCAGCCCCCAGGTGTGTGGGGCTACGCAAGCGGTTCCCAAAGAGCTTTAGAACAAGGCATAGTTTTCCCTGCTGGCTCTTTGGGCGTGGGACCAACCTCCACACATATGGCCATTTTTGTGCCTTTCGTGACGCCATGAGGGAAGGGGTTGTTTTGAGGCTGAAGGCAGCAGGAAAGCCTGCAGCCCCCAGGTGTGTGGGGCTACGCAAGCGGTTCCCAAAGAGCTTTAGAACAAGGCATAGTTTTCCCTGCTGGCTCTTTGGGAAAGGGACCAGTCTCCAGACATATGGCCATTTTTGGGCCTGGCGCGGGGCCAAATGGGAAAGGGGTTTTTGGAGGCTGAAGGCAGCAGGAAAGCCTGCAGCCCCCAGGTGTGTGGGGCTACGCAAGCGGTTCCCAAAGAGCTTTAGAACAAGGCATAGTTTTCCCTGCTGGCTCTTGGGCGTGGGACCAGTCTCCAGACATATGGCCATTTTTGTGTCTGGCATGGCGCCATGTGGGAAAGGGTGGTTTTGAGGCTGAAGGCAGCAGGAAAGCCTGCAGCCCCCAGGTGTGTGGGGCTACGCAAGCGGTTCCCAAAGAGCTTTAGTACAAGGCATAGTTTTCCCTGCTGGCTCTTTGGGCGTGGGACCAGTCTCCAGACATATGGCCATTTTTCTGCCTGGTGTGACGCCATGTGGGAAAGGGTGGTTTTGAGGCTGAAGGCAGCAGGAAAGCCTGCAGCCCCCAGGTGTGTGGGGCTACGCAAGCGGTTCCCAAAGAGCTTTAGAACAAGGCATAATTTTCCCTGCTGGCTCTTTGGGAAAGGGACCAGTCTCCAGACATATGGCCATTTTTGGGCCTGGCGCGGGGCCAAATGGGAAAGGGTTGTTTTGAGGCTGAAGGCAGCAGGAAAGCCTGCAGCCCCCAGGTGTGTGGGGCTACGCAAGAGGTTCCCAAAGAGCTTTAGAACAAGGCATAGTTTTCCCTGCTGGCTCTTTGGGCGTGGGACCAGTCTCCAGACATATGGCCATTTTTGGGACTGGCGCGGGGCCAAATGGGAAAGGGGTGTTTGGAGGCTGAAGGCAGCAGGAAAGCCTGCAGCCCCCAGGTGTGTGGGGCTATGCAGCGGATCCCAAAGAGCTTTAGAACAAGGCATTGTTTTCCCTGCTGGCTCTTTGGCGTGGGACCAGTCTCCAGACATATGGCCATTTTTGGGCCTGGCGTGGCGCCATGTGGGAAAGGGTGGTTTTGAGGCTGAAGGCAGCAGGAAAGCCTGCAACGCCCAGGTGTGTGGGGCTACGCAAGTGGTTCCCAAACAGCTTTAGTACAAGGCATAGTTTTCCCTGCTGGCTCTTTCGGCGTGGGACCAATCTCCAGACATATGGCCATTTTTGGGCCTGGCGCGGCACCAAGTGGGAAAGGGTGGTTTTGAGGCTGAAGGCAGCAGGAAAGCCTGCAGCCCCCAGGTGTGTGGGGCTACGCAAGCGGTTCCCAAAGAGCTTTAGAACAAGGCATAGTTTTCCCTGCTGGCTCTTTGGGCGTGGGACCAACCTCCAGACATATGGCCATTTTTTACCTGGCGTGACGCCATGTGGGAAAGGGTGGTTTTGAGGCTGAAGGCAGCAGGAAAGCCTGCAGCCCCCAGGTCTGTGGGGCTACGCAAGCGGTTCCCAAAGAGCTTTAGAACAAGGCATAATTTTCCCTGCTGGCTCTTTGGGAAAGGGACCAGTCTCCAGACATCAGACATATGGCCATTTTTGGGCTTGGCGCGGGGCCAAATGGGAAAGGGGTGTTTTGAGGCTGAAGGCAGCAGGAAAGCCTGCAGCCCCCAGGTGTGTGGGGCTACGCAAGCGGTTCCCAAAGAGCTTTAGAACAAGGCATAGTTTTCCCTGCTGGCTCTTTGGGCGTGGGACCAGTCTCCAGACATATGGCCATTTTTGGGCCTGGCGCGGCGCCAAGTGGGAAAGGGTGGTTTTGAGGCTGAAGGCAGGAGGAAAGCCTGCAGCCCCCAGGTGTGTGGGGCTACGCAAGCGGTTCCCAAAGAGCTTTAGAACAAGGCATAGTTTTCCCTGCTGGCTCTTTGGGCGTGGGACCAGTCTCCAGACATATGGCCATTTTTGGGCCTGGCGCGGCGCCAAGTGGGAAAGGGTGGTTTTGAGGCTGAAGGCAGCAGGAAAGCCTGCAGCCCCCAGGTCTGTGGGGCTACGCAAGCGGTTCCCAAAGAGCTTTAGAACAAGGCATAGTTTTCCCTGCTGGCTCTTTGGGAAAGGGACCAGTCTCCAGACATATGGCCATTTTTGGGCCTGGCGCGGGGCCAAATGGGAAAGGGGTGTTTGGAGGCTGAAGGCAGCAGGAAAGCCTGCAGCCCCCAGGTGTGTGGGGCTATGCAGCGGTTCCCAAAGAGCTTTAGAACAAGGCATAGTTTTCCCTGCTGGCTCTTTCGGCGTGGGACCAATCTCCAGACATATGGCCATTTTTGGGCCTGGCGCGGCACCAAGTGGGAAAGGGTGGTTTTGAGGCTGAAGGCAGCAGGAAAGCCTGCAACCCCCAGGTCTGTGGGGCTACGCAAGCGGTTCCCAAAGAGCTTTAGTACAAGGCATAGTTTTCCCTGCTGGCTCTTTCGGCGTGGGACCAGTCTCCAGACATATGGCCATTTTTGGGCCTGGCGCGGCGCCAAGTGGGAAAGGGTGGTTTTGAGGCTGAAGGCAGCAGGAAAGCCTGCAGCCCCCAGGTGTGTGGGGCTACGCAAGCGGTTCCCAAAGAGCTTTAGAAAAAGCCATAGTTTTCCCTGCTGGCTCTTTGGGCGTGGGACCAGTCTCCAGACATATGGCCATTTTTCTGCCTTTCGTGACGCCATGAGGGAAAGGGTGGTTTTGAGGCTGAAAGCGCGAGAAAAGCCTGCAGCCCCCAGGTGTGTGGGGCTACGCAAGCGGTTCCCAAAGAGCTTTAGAACAAGGCATAGTTTTCCCTGCTGGCTCTTTGGGCGTGGGACCAGTCTCCTGACATATGGCCATTTTTTTGCCTGGTGTGACGCCATGTGGGAAAGGGTGGTTTTGAGGCTGAAGGCAGCAGGAAAGCCACAGCCCCCAGGTGTGTGGGGCTACACAAGCGGTTCCCAAAGAGCTTTAGTACAAGGCATAGTTTTCCCTGCTGGCTCTTTGGGCGTGGGACCAACCTCCAGACATATGGCCATTTTTCTGCCTTTCGTGACGCCATGAGGGAAAGGGTGGTTTTGAGGCTGAAAGCGCGAGAAAAGCCTGCAGCCCCCAGGTGTGTGGGGCTACGCAAGCGGTTCCCAAAGAGCTTTAGAACAAGGCATAGTTTTCCCTGCTGGCTCTTTGGGCGTGGGACCAGTCTCCAGACATATGGCCATTTTTCTGCCTGGTGTGACGCCATGTGGGAAAGGGTGGTTTTGAGGCTGAAGGCAGCAGGAAAGCCACAGCCCCCAGGTGTGTGGGGCTACGCAAGCGGTTCCCAAAGAGCTTTAGAACAAGGCATAGTTTTCCCTGCTGGCTCTTTGGGCGTGGGACCAACCTCCAGACATATGGCCATTTTTGTGCCTGGCGTGACGCCATGAGGGAAAGGGTGGTTTTGAGGCTGAAAGCGCGAGAAAAGCCTGCAGCCCCCAGTTTGTGTGGGGCTACGCAAGCGGTTCCCAAAGAGCTTTAGAACAAGGCATAGTTTTCCCTGCTGGCTCTTTGGGCGTGGGACCAGTCTCCAGACATATGGCCATTTTTGGGCCTAGCGCGGCGCCAAGTGGGAAAGGGTAGTTTTGAGGCTGAAGGCAGCAGGAAAGCCTGCAGCCCCCAGGTGTGTGGGGCTACGCAAGCGGTTCCCAAAGAGCTTTAGAACAAGGCATCGTTTTCCCTGCTGGCTCTTTGGGAAAGGGACCAGTCTCCAGACATATGGCCATTTTTGGGCCTGGCGCGGGGCCAAATGGGAAAGGGGTGTTTGGAGGCTGAAGGCAGCAGGAAAGCCTGCATCCCCCAGGTGTGTGGGGCTACGCAAGCGGTTCCCAAAGAGCTTTAGAACAAGGCATAGTTTTCCCTGCTGGCTCTTGGGCGTGGGACCAGTCTCCAGACATATGGCCATTTTTGGGCCTGGCGTGGCGCCATGTGGGAAAGGGTGGTTTTGAGGCTGAAGGCAGCAGGAAAGCCTGCAGCCCCCAGGTCTGTGGGGCTACGCAAGCGGTTCCCAAAGAGCTTTAGAACAAGGCATAGTTTTCCCTGCTGGCTCTTTGGGAAAGGGACCAGTCTCCAGACATATGGCCATTTTTCTGCCTGGTGTGACGCCATGTGGGAAAGGGTGGTTTTGAGGCTGAAGGCAGCAGGAAAGCCACAGCCCCCAGGTGTGTGGGGCTACACAAGCGGTTCCCAAATAGCTTTAGAAAAAGCCATAGTTCTCCCTGCTGGCTCTTTGGGCGTGGAACCAACCTCCAGACATATGGCCATTTTTGTGCCTGGCGTGACGCCATGAGGGAAAGGGTGGTTTTGAGGCTGAAAGCGCGAGAAAAGCCTGCAGCCCCCAGTTTGTGTGGGGCTACGCAAGCGGTTCCCAAAGAGCTTTAGAACAAGGCATAGTTTTCCCTGCTGGCTCTTTGGGTGTGGGACCAGTCTCCAGACATATGGCCATTTTTGGGCCTGGCGCGGCGCCAAGTGGGAAAGGGTGGTTTTGAGGCTGAAGGCAGCAGGAAAGCCTGCAGCCCCCAGGTGTGTGGGGCTACGCAACCGGTTCCCAAAGAGCTTTAGAACAAGGCATAGTTTTCCCTGCTGGCTCTTTCGGCGTGGGACCAATCTCCAGACATATGGCCATTTTTGGGCCTGGCGCGGCACCAAGTGGGAAAGGGTGGTTTTGAGGCTGAAGGCAGCAGGAAAGCCTGCAGCCCCCAGGTGTGTGGGGCTACGCAAGCGGTTCCCAAAGAGCTTTAGAACAAGGCATAGTTTTCCCTGCTGGCTCTTTGGGCGTGGGACCAACCTCCAGCCACATGGCCATTTTTCTGCCTGGCGTGACGCCATGTGGGAAAGGGTGGTTTTGAGGCTGAAGGCAGCAGGAAAGCCTGCAGCCCCCAGGTGTGTGGGGCTATGCAAGCGGTTCCCAAAGAGCTTTAGTACAAGGCATAGTTTTCCCTGCTGGCTCTTTGGGCGTGGGACCAGTCTCCAGATATATGGCCATTTTTGGGCATGGCGAGGCGCCAAGTGGGAAAGGGTAGTTTTAAGGCTGAAGGCAGCAGGAAAGCCTGCAGCCCCCAGGTGTGTGGGGCTACGCAAGCGGTTCCCAAAGAGCTTTAGAACAAGGCATAGTTTTCCCTGCTGGCTCTTTGGGAAAGGGACCAGTCTCCAGACATATGGCCATTTTTGGGCCTGGCGCGGGGCCAAATGGGAAAGGGTGGTTTTGAGGCTGAAGGCAGCAGGAAAGCCTGCAGCCCCCAGGTGTGTGGGGCTACGCAAGCGGTTCCCAAAGAGCTTTAGAACAAGGCATAGTTTTCCCTGCTGGCTCTTGGGCGTGGGACCAGTCTCGAGACATATGGCCATTTTTGGGCCTCGCGCGGGGCCATGTGGGAAAGGGTGGTTTTGAGGCTGAAGGCAGCAGGAAAGCCTGCAACCCCCAGGTATGTGGGGCTACGCAAGTGGTTCCCAAAGAGCTTTAGTACAAGGCATAGTTTTCCCTGCTGGCTCTTTCGGCGTGGGACCAATCTCCAGACATATGGCCATTTTTGGGCCTGGCGCGGCACCAAGTGGGAAAGGGGTGGTTTTGAGGCTGAAGTCAGCAGGAAAGCCTGCAGCCCCCAGGTGTGTGGGGCTACGCAAGCGGTTCCCAAAGAGCTTTAGAACAAGGCATAGTTTTCCCTGCTGGCTCTTTGGGCGTGGGACCAACCTCCAGACATATGGCCATTTTTCTGTCTGGCGTGACGCCATTTGGGAAAGGGTGGTTTTGAGGCTGAAGGCAGCAGGAAAGCCTGCAGCCCCCAGGTGTGTGGGGCTATGCAAGCGGTTCCCAAAGAGCTTTAGTACAAGGCATAGTTTTCCCTGCTGGCTCTTTGGGAAAGGGACCAGTCTCCAGACATATGGCCATTTTTGGGCATGGTGTGACGCCATGTGGGAAAGGGTGGTTTTGAGGCTGAAGGCAGCAGGAAAGCCTGCAGCCCCCAGGTGTGTGGGGCTACGCAAGCGGTTCCCAACGAGCTTTAGAACAAGGCATAATTTTCCCTGCTGGCTCTTTGGGAAAGGGACCAGTCTCCAGACATATGGCCATTTTTGGGCCTGGCGCGGGGCCAAATGGGAAAGGGGTGTTTGGAGGCTGAAGGCAGCAGGAAAGCCTGCAGCCCCCAGATGTGTGGGGCTACGCAAGCGGTTCCCAAAGAGCTTTAGAACAAGACATAGTTTTCCATGCTGGCTCTTTGGGAAAGGGACCATTCTCCAGACATATGGCCATTTTTGGGCCTGGCGCGGCGCCAAGTGGGAAAGGGTGGTTTGAGGCTGAAGGCAGCAGGAAAGCCTGCAGCCCCCAGGTGTGTGGGGCTACGCAAGCGGTTCCCAAAGAGCTTTAGAACAAGGCATAGTTTTCCCTGCTGGCTCTTTGGGCGTGGGACCAACCTCCAGACATATGGCCATTTTTGTGCCTGGCGTGACGCCATGTGGGAAAGGGTGGTTTTGAGGCTGAAGGCAGCAGGAAAGCCTGCAGCCCCCAGGTCTGTGGGGCGACGCAAGCGGTTCCCAAAGAGCTTTAGAACAAGGCATAGTTTTCCCTGCTGGCTCTTTGGGCGTGGGACCAACCTCCACACATATGACCATTTTTGTGCCTTTCGTGACGCCATGAGGGAAAGGGTTGTTTTGAGGCTGAAAGCGCGAGAAAAGCCTGCAGCCCCCAGGTCTGTGGGGCTATGCAAGCGGTTCCCAAAGAGCTTTAGTACAAGGCATAGTTTTCCCTGCTGGCTCTTTGGGCGTGGGACCAATCTCCAGATATATGGCCATTTTTGGGCATGGCGTGACGCCATGTGGGAAAGGGTGGTTTTGAGGCTGAAGGCAGCAGGAAAGCCTGCAGCCCCCAGGTGTGTGGGGCTACGCAAGTGGTTCCCAAAGAGCTTTAGAACAAGGCATAATTTTCCCTGCTGGCTCTTTGGGAAAGGGACCAGTCTCCAGAAATATGGCCATTTTTGGGCCTGGCGCGGGGCCAAATGGGAAAGGGGTGTTTGGAGGCTGAAGGCAGCAGGAAAGCCTGCAGCCCCCAGGTGTGTGGGGCTACGCAAGCGGTTCCCAAAGAGCTTTAGAACAAGGCATAGTTTTCCCTGCTGGCTCTTGGGCATGGGACCAGTCTCCAGACATATGGCCATTTTTGTGCCTGGCGCGGGGCCATGTGGGAAAGGGTGGTTTTGAGGCTGAAGGCAGCAGGAAAGCCTGCATCCCCCAGGTGTGTGGGGCTACGCAAGCGGTTCCCAAAGAGCTTTAGTACAAGGCATAGTTTTCCCTGCTGGCTCTTTCGGCGTGGGACCAATCTCCAGACATATGGCCATTTTTGGGCCTGGCGCGGCACCAAGTGGGAAAGGGTGGTTTTGAGGCTGAAGGCAGCAGGAAAGCCTGCAGCCCCCACGTGTGTGGGGCTACGCAAGCGGTTCCCAAAGAGCTTTAGAACAAGGCATAGTTTTCCCTGCTGGCTCTTTGGGCGTGGGACCAACCTCCAGACATATGGCCATTTTTCTGCCTGGCGTGACGCCATGTGGGAAAGGGTGGTTTTGAGGCTGAAGGCAGCAGGAAAGCCTGCAGCCCCCAGGTGTGTGGGGCTACGCAAGCGGTTCCCAAAGAGCTTTAGAACAAGGCATAGTTTTCCCTGCTGGCTCTTTGGGCGTGGGACCAACCTCCAGAAATATGGCCATTTTTGTGCCTGGCGTGACGCCATGAGGGAAAGGGTGGTTTTGAGGCTGAAAGCGCGAGAAAAGCCTGCAGCCCCCAGGTGTGTGGGTCTACGCAAGCGGTTCCCAAAGAGCTTTAGAACAAGGCATAGTTTTCCCTGCTGGCTCTTTGGGAAAGGGACCAGTCTCAAGACATATGGCCATTTTTCTGCCTGGTGTGACGCCATGTGGGAAAGGGTGGTTTTGAGGCTGAAGGCAGCAGGAAAGCCTGCAGCCCCCAGGTGTGTGGGGCTACGCAAGCGGTTCCCAAAGAGCTTTAGAACAAGGCATAATTTTCCCTGCTGGCTCTTTGGGCGTGGGACCAACCTCCAGACATATGGCCATTTTTGTGCCTTTCGTGACGCCATGAGGGAAAGGGTGGTTTTGAGGCTGAAAGCGCGAGAAAAGCCTGCAGCCCCCAGTTTGTGTGGGGCTACGCAAGCGGTTCCCAAAGAGCTTTAGAACAAGGCATAGTTTTCCCTGCTGGCTCTTTGGGAAAGGGACCAGTCTCCAGACTGGTGGCCATTTTTGGGCCTGGCGCGGCGCCAAGTGGGAAAGGGTTCTTCTGAGGCTGAAGAGAGCAGGAAAGCCTGCAGCCCCCAGGTCTGTGGGGCTACGCAAGCGGTTCCCAAAGAGCTTTAGAACAAGGCATAGTTTTCCCTGCTGGCTCTTTGGGCGTGGGACCAGTCTCCAGACATATGGCCATTTTTGGGCCTGGCGCGGCACCAAGTGGGAAAGGGGTGTTTTGAGGCTGAAGGCAGCAGGAAAGCCTGCAGCCCCCAGGTGTGTGGGGCTACGCAAGCGGTTCCCAAAGAGCTTTAGAACAAGGCATAGTTTTCCCTGCTGGCTCTTTGGGCGTGGAACCAGTCTCCAGACATATGGCCATTTTTGGGCCTGGCGCGGCGCCTTGTGGGAAAGGGTGGTTTTGAGGCTGAAGGCAGCAGGAAAGCCTGCAGCCCCCAGGTCTGTGGGGCTACGCAAGCGGTTCCCAAAGAGCTTTAGAACAAGGCATAGTTTTCCCTGCTGGCTCTTTGGGCGTGGGACCAACCTCCACACATATGGCCATTTTTGTGCCTTTCGTGACGCCATGAGGGAAAGGGTTGTTTTGAGGCTGAAAGCGCGAGAAAAGCCTGCAGCCCCCAGGTCTGTGGGGCTACGCAAGCGGTTCCCAAAGAGCTTTAGAACAAGGCATCGTTTTCCCTGCTGGCTCTTTGGGAAAGGGACCAGTCTCCAGACATATGGCCATTTTTGGGCCTGGCGCGGGGCCAAGTGGGAAAGGGTGGTTTTGAGGCTGAAGGCAGCAGGAAAGCCTGCAGCCCCCAGGTGTGTGGGGCTATGCAAGCGGTTCCCAAAGAGCTTTAGAAAAAGCCATAGTTTTCCCTGCTGGCTCTTTGGGCGTGGGACCAACCTCCAGACATATGGCCATTTTTGTGCCTTTCGTGACGCCATGAGGGAAAGGCTGGTTTTGAGGCTGAAAGCGCGAGAAAAGCCTGCAGCCCCCAGTTTGTGTGGGGCTACGCAAGCGGTTCCCAAAGAGCTTTAGAACAAGGCATAATTTTCCCTGCTGGCTCTTTGGGAAAGGGACCAGTCTCCAGACATATGGCCATTTTTGGGCTTGGCGTGGGGCCAAATGGGAAAGGGGTGTTTGGAGGCTGAAGGCAGCAGGAAAGCCTGCAGCCCCCAGGTCTGTGGGGCTACGCAAGCGGTTCCCAAAGAGCTTTAGAACAAGGCATAGTTTTCCCTGCTAGCTCTTTGGGCGTGGGACCACTCTCCAGACATATGGCCATTTTTGGGCCTGGAGCGGCGCCAAGTGGGAAAGGGTGGTTTTGAGGCTGAAGGCAGCAGGAAAGCCTGCAGCCCCCAGGTGTGTGGGGCTACGCAAGCTGTTCCCAAAGAGCTTTAGAACAAGGCATAGTTTTCCCTGCTGGCTCTTTGGGCGTGGGACCAACCTCCAGACATATGGCCATTTTTGGGCCTGGCGTGGCGCCATGTGGGAAAGGGTGGTTTTGAGGCTGAAGGCAGCAGGAAAGCCTGCAGCCCCCAGGTGTGTGGGGCTACGCAAGCGGTTCCCAAAGAGCTTTAGAACAAGGCATAGTTTTCCCTGCTGGCTCTTTGGGCGTGGGACCAACCTCCACACATATGGCCATTTTTGTGCCTTTCGTGACGCCATGAGGGAAAGGGTTGTTTTGAGGCTGAAAGCGCGAGAAAAGCCTGCAGCCCCCAGGTGTGTGGGGCTACGCAAGCGGTTCCCAAAGAGCTTTAGAACAAGGCATAGTTTTCCCTGCTGGCTCTTTGGGAAAGGGACCAGTCTCCAGAAATATGGCCATTTTTGGGCCTGGCGCGGGGCCAAATGGGAAAGGGGTGTTTGGAGGCTGAAGGCAGCAGGAAAGCCTGCAGCCCCCAGGTGTGTGGGGCTACGGAAGCGGTTCCCAAAGAGCTTTAGAACAAGGCATAGTTTTCCCTGCTGGCTCTTGGGCATGGGACCAGTCTCCAGACATATGGCCATTTTTGTGCCTGGCGCGGGGCCATGTGGGAAAGGGTGGTTTTGAGGCTGAAGGCAGCAGGAAAGCCTGCATCCCCCAGGTGTGTGGGGCTACGCAAGCGGTTCCCAAAGAGCTTTAGTACAAGGCATAGTTTTCCCTGCTGGCTCTTTCGGCGTGGGACCAATCTCCAGACATATGGCCATTTTTGGGCCTGGCGCGGCACCAAGTGGGAAAGGGTGGTTTTGAGGCTGAAGGCAGCAGGAAAGCCTGCAGCCCCCACGTGTGTGGGGCTACGCAAGCGGTTCCCAAAGAGCTTTAGAACAAGGCATAGTTTTCCCTGCTGGCTCTTTGGGCGTGGGACCAACCTCCAGACATATGGCCATTTTTCTGCATGGCGTGACGCCATGTGGGAAAGGGTGGTTTTGAGGCTGAAGGCAGCAGGAAAGCCTGCAGCCCCCAGGTGTGTGGGGCTACGCAAGCGGTTCCCAAAGAGCTTTAGAACAAGGCATAGTTTTCCCTGCTGGCTCTTTGGGCGTGGGACCAGTCTCCAGACATATGGCCATTTTTGGGCCTGGCGTGACGCCATGAGGGAAAGGGTGGTTTTGAGGCTGAAAGCGCGAGAAAAGCCTGCAGCCCCCAGGTGTGTGGGGCTACGCAAGCGGTTCCCAAAGAGCTTTAGAACAAGGCATAGTTTTCCCTGCTGGCTCTTTGGGAAAGGGACCAGTCTCAAGACATATGGCCATTTTTCTGCCTGGTGTGACGCCATGTGGGAAAGGGTGGTTTTGAGGCTGAAGGCAGCAGGAAAGCCTGCAGCCCCCAGGTGTGTGGGGCTACGCAAGCGGTTCCCAAAGAGCTTTAGAAAAAGCCATAGTTTTCCCTGCTGGCTCTTTGGGCGTGGGACCAACCTCCAGACATATGGCCATTTTTGTGCCTTTCGTGACGCCATGAGGGAAAGGGTGGTTTTGAGGCTGAAAGCGCGAGAAAAGCCTGCAGCCCCCAGTTTGTGTGGGGCTACGCAAGCGGTTCCCAAAGAGCTTTAGAACAAGGCATAGTTTTCCCTGCTGGCTCTTTGGGAAAGGGACCAGTCTCCAGACTGGTGGCCATTTTTGGGCCTGGCGCGGCGCCAAGTGGGAAAGGGTTCTTCTGAGGCTGAAGAGAGCAGGAAAGCCTGCAGCCCCCAGGTGTGTGGGGCTACGCAAGCGGTTCCCAAAGAGCTTTAGAACAAGGCTTAGTTTTCCCTGCTGGCTCTTTGGGCGTGGGACCAGTCTCCAGCCATATGGCTATTTTTGGGCATGGCACGGCGCGAAGTGGGAAATGGTGGTTTTGAGGCTGAAGCCAGCAGGAAAGCCTGCAGCCCCCAGGTGTGTGGGGCTACGCAAGCGGTTCCCAAAGAGCTTTAGAACAAGCCATAGTTTTCCCTGCTGGCTCTTTGGGCGTGGGACCAGTCTCCAGCCATATGGCCATTTTTGTGCCTGGCACGGCGCCAAGTGGGAAAGCGTGCTTTTGAGGCTGAAGAGAGCAGGAAAGTCTGCAGCCCGCAGGTGTGTGGGGCTACGCAAGCGGTTCCCAAAGAGCTTTAGAACAAGGCATAGTTTTCCCTGCTGGCTCTTTGGGCGTGGGACCAATCTCCAGACATATGGCCATTTTTGTGCCTGGCGCGGCGCCAAGTGGGAAAGGGTGGTTTTGAGGCTGAAGGCAGCAGGAAAGCCTGCAGCCCCCAGGTGTGTGGGGCTATGCAAGCGGTTCCCAAAGAGCTTTAGAACAAGGCATAATTTTCCCTGCTGGCTCTTGGGCATGGGACCAGTCTCCAGACATATGGCCATTTTTGGGCCTGGCGTGACGTCAAGTGGGAAAGGGTGGTTTTGAGGCTGAAGGCAGCAGGAAAGCCTGCAGCCCCCAGGTCTGTGGGGCTACGCAAGCGGTTCCCAAAGAGCTTTAGAACAAGGCATAGTTTTCCCTGCTGGCTCTTTGGGCGCGGGAGCAGTCTCCAGACATATGGCCATTTTTGGGCCTGGCGCGGCGCCAAGTGGGAAAGGGTGGTTTTGAGGCTGAAGGCAGCAGGAAAGCCTGCAGCCCCCAGGTGTGTGGGGCTACGCAAGCGGTTCCCAAAGAGCTTTAGAACAAGGCATTGTTTTCCCTGCTGGCTCTTTGGGCGTGGGACCAACCTCCAGACATATGGCCATTTTTGTGCCTGGCGTGACGCCATGTGGGAAAAGGTGGTTTTGAGGCTGAAGGCAGCAGGAAAGCCTGCAGCCCCCAGGTGTGTGGGGCTACGCAAGCGGTTCCCAAAGAGCTTTAGAACAAGGCATAGTTTTCCCTGCTGGCTCTTTGGGCGTGGGACCAGTCTCCAGACATATGGCCATTTTTGGGCCTGGCACGGGGCCATGTGGGAAAGGGTGGTTTTGAGGCTGAAGGCAGCAGGAAAGCCTGCAGCCCCCAGGTGTGTGGGGCTACGCAAGCGGTTCCCAAAGAGCTTTAGAACAAGGCATAGTTTTCCCTGCTGGCTCTTTGGGCGTGGGACCAATCTCCAGACATATGGCCATTTTTGTGCCTGGCGCGGCGCCAAGTGGGAAAGGGTGGTTTTGAGGCTGAAGGCAGCAGGAAAGCCTGCAGCCCCCAGGTGTGTGGGGCTACGCAAGCGGTTCCCAAAGAGCTTTAGAACAAGGCATAGTTTTCCCTGCTGGCTCTTTGGGCGTGGGACCAACCTCCAGACATATGGCCATTTTTGGGCCTTGCTCGGCGCCAAGTGGGAAAGCGTGCTTTTGAGGCTGAAGAGAGCAGGAAAGCCTGCAGCCCCCAGGTGTGTGGGGCTACGCAAGCGGTTCCCAAAGAGCTTTAGAACAAGGCATAGTTTTCCCTGCTGGCTCTTTCGGCGTGGGATCAGTCTCCAGACATATGGCGATTTTTGTGCCTGGCGCGGCGCCAAGTGGGAAAGGGTGGTATTGAGGCTGAAGAGAGCAGGAAAGTCTGCAGCCCGCAGGTGTGTGGGGCTACGCAAGCGGTTCCCAAAGAGCTTTAGAACAAGGCATAGTTTTCCCTGCTGGCTCTTTGGGCGTGGAACCAGTCTCCAGACATATGGCCATTTTTGGGCCTGGCGCGGCGCCAAGTGCGAAACGGTTCTTCTGAGGCTGAAGAGAGCAGGAAAGCCTGCAGCCCCCAGGTGTTTGGGGCTACGCAAGCGGTTCCCAAAGAGCTTTAGAACAAGGCATAGTTTTCCCTGCTGGCTCTTTGGGCGTGGGACCAGTCTCCAGACATATGGCCATTTTTGGGCCTGGCGCGGCGCCAAGTGGGAAAGGGTGCTTTTGAGGCTGAAGAGAGCAGGAAAGCCTGCAGCCCCCAGGTGTGTGGGGCGACGCAAGCGGTTCCCAAAGAGCTTTAGAACAAGGCATAGTTTTCCCTGCTGGCTCTTTGGGCGTGGGACCAGTCTCCAGACCTATGGCCATTTTTGTGCCTGGCGCGGCGCCATGTGGGAAAGGGTGGTTTTGAGGCTGAAGGCAGCAGGAAAGCCTGCAGCCCCCAGGTCTGTGGGGCTACGCAAGCGGTTCCCAAAGAGCTTTAGAACAAGGCATAGTTTTCCCTGCTGGCTCTTTGGGCGTGGGACCAGTCTCCAGACATATGGCCATTTTTGGGCCTGTCGCGGCGCCAAGTGGAATAGGGTGGTTTTGAGGCTGAAGGCAGCAGGAAAGCCTGCAGCCCCCAAGTCTGTGGGGCTACGCAAGCGGTTCCCAAAGAGCTTTAGAACAAGGCATTGTTTTCCCTGCTGGCTCTTTGGGTGTGGGACCAACCTCCAGACATATGGCCATTTTTGTGCGTGGCGTGACGCCATGTGGGAAAAGGTGGTTTTGAGGCTGAAGGCAGCAGGAAAGCCTGCAGCACCCAGGTGTGTGGGGCTACGCAAGCGGTTCCCAAAGAGCTTTAGAACAAGGCATAGTTTTCCCTGCTGGCTCTTTGGGCGTGGGACCAACCTCCAGACATATGGCCATTTTTGGGCCTGGCGCGGCGCCAAGTGGGAAAGGGTGGTTTTGAGGCTGAAGGCAGCAGGAAAGCCTGCAGCCCCCAGGTGTGTGGGGCTACGCAAGCGGTTCCCAAAGAGCTTTAGAACAAGGCATAGTTTTCCCTGCTGGCTCTTTGGGCGTGGGACCAGTCTCCAGACATATGGCCATTTTTGGGCATGGCGCGGCGCCAAGTGGAATAGGGTGGTTTTGAGGCTGAAGGCAGCAGGAAAGCCTGCAGCCCCCAAGTCTGTGGGGCTACGCAAGCGGTTCCCAAAGAGCTTTAGAACAAGGCATTGTTTTCCCTGCTGGCTCTTTGGGCGTGGGACCAGTCTCCAGACATATGGCCATTTTTGTGCCTGGCGTGACGCCATGTGGGAAAAGGTGGTTTTGAGGCTGAAGGCAGCAGGAAAGCCTGCAGCCCCCAGGTGTGTGGGGCTACGCAAGCGGTTCCCAAAGAGCTTTAGAACAAGGCATAGTTTTCCCTGCTGGCTCTTTGGGCGTGGGACCAGTCTCCAGACATATGGCCATTTTTGGGCCTGGCGCGGCGCCATGTGGGAAAGGGTGGTTTTGAGGCTGAAGGCAGCAGGAAAGCCTGCACCCCCCAGGTGTGTGGGGCTACGCAAGCGGTTCCCAAAGAGCTTTAGAACAAGGCATAGTTTTCCCTGCTGGCTCTTTGGGCGTGGGACCAATCTCAAGACATATGGCCATTTTTGTGCCTGGCGCGGCGCCAAGTGGGAAAGGGTGGTTTTGAGGCTGAAGGCAGCAGGAAAGCCTGCAGCCCCCAGGTGTGTGGGGCTATGCAAGCGGTTCCCAAAGAGCTTTAGAACAAGGCATAATTTTCCCTGCTGGCTCTTTGGGCGTGGGACCAACCTCCAGACATATGGCCATTTTTGGGCCTGGCGTGACGCCAAGTGGGAAAAGGGTGGTTTTGAGGCTGAAGGCAGCAGGAAAGCCTGCAGCCCCCAGGTCTGTGGGGCTACGCAAGCGGTTCCCAAAGAGCTTTAGAACAAGGCATAGTTTTTCCTGCTGGCTCTTTGGGCGTGGGACCAGTCTCCAGACATATGGCCATTTTTGTGCCTGGCGCGGCGCCAAGTGCAAAAGGGTGCTTTTGAGGCTGAAGAGAGCAGGAAAGCCTGCAGCCCCCAGGTGTGTGGGGCTACGCAAGCGGTTCCTAAAGAGCTTTAGAACAAGGCATAGTTTTCCCTGCTGGCTCTTTGGGCGTGGAACCAATCTCCAGACATATGGCTATTTTTGGGCCTGGCGCGGCGCCAAGTGCGAAACGGTTCTTCTGAGGCTGAAGAGAGCAGGAAAGCCTGCAGCCCCCAGGTGTGTGGGGCTACGCAAGCGGTTCCCAAAGAGCTTTAGAACAAGGCATAGTTTTCCCTGCTGGCTCTTTGGGCGTGGGACCAGTCTCCAGGCATATGGCCATTTTTGGGCCTGGCGCGGCGCCAAGTGGGAAAGGGTGGTTTTGAGGCTGAAGGCCGCAGGAGAAGCCTGCAGCCCCAGGTGTGTGGGGCTACGCAAGCGGTTCCCAAAGAGCTTTAGAACAAGGCATAGTTTTCCCTGCTGGCTCTTTGGGCGTGGGACCAGTCTCCAGACATATGGCCATTTTTGGGCCTGGCGCGGCGCCAAGTGGGAAAGGGTGGTTTTGAGGCTGAAGGCAGTAGGAAAGCCTGCAGCCCCCAGGTGTGTGGGGCTACGCAAGCGGTTCCCAAAGAGCTTTAGAACAAGGCATAGTTTTCCCTGCTGGCTCTTTGGGCGTGGGACCAGTCTCCAGACATATGGCCATTTTTGGGCATGGCGCGGCGCCAAGTGGAATAGGGTGGTTTTGAGGCTGAAGGCAGCAGGAAAGCCTGCAGCCCCCAAGTCTGTGGGGCTACGCAAGCGGTTCCCAAAGAGCTTTAGAACAAGGCATTGTTTTCCCTGCTGGCTCTTTGGGCGTGGGACCAGTCTCCAGACATATGGCCATTTTTGTGCCTGGCGTGACGCCATGTGGGAAAAGGTGGTTTTGAGGCTGAAGGCAGCAGGAAAGCCTGCAGCCCCCAGGTGTGTGGGGCTACGCAAGCGGTTCCCAAAGAGCTTTAGAACAAGGCATAGTTTTCCCTGCTGGCTCTTTGGGCGTGGGACCAGTCTCCAGACATATGGCCATTTTTGGGCCTGGCGCGGCGCCATGTGGGAAAGGGTGGTTTTGAGGCTGAAGGCAGCAGGAAAGCCTGCACCCCCCAGGTGTGTGGGGCTACGCAAGCGGTTCCCAAAGAGCTTTAGAACAAGGCATAGTTTTCCCTGCTGGCTCTTTGGGCGTGGGACCAATCTCAAGACATATGGCCATTTTTGTGCCTGGCGCGGCGCCAAGTGGGAAAGGGTGGTTTTGAGGCTGAAGGCAGCAGGAAAGCCTGCAGCCCCCAGGTGTGTGGGGCTATGCAAGCGGTTCCCAAAGAGCTTTAGAACAAGGCATAATTTTCCCTGCTGGCTCTTTGGGCGTGGGACCAACCTCCAGACATATGGCCATTTTTGGGCCTGGCGTGACGCCAAGTGGGAAAAGGGTGGTTTTGAGGCTGAAGGCAGCAGGAAAGCCTGCAGCCCCCAGGTCTGTGGGGCTACGCAAGCGGTTCCCAAAGAGCTTTAGAACAAGGCATAGTTTTTCCTGCTGGCTCTTTGGGCGTGGGACCAGTCTCCAGACATATGGCCATTTTTGTGCCTGGCGCGGCGCCAAGTGCAAAAGGGTGCTTTTGAGGCTGAAGAGAGCAGGAAAGCCTGCAGCCCCCAGGTGTGTGGGGCTACGCAAGCGGTTCCTAAAGAGCTTTAGAACAAGGCATAGTTTTCCCTGCTGGCTCTTTGGGCGTGGAACCAATCTCCAGACATATGGCTATTTTTGGGCCTGGCGCGGCGCCAAGTGCGAAACGGTTCTTCTGAGGCTGAAGAGAGCAGGAAAGCCTGCAGCCCCCAGGTGTGTGGGGCTACGCAAGCGGTTCCCAAAGAGCTTTAGAACAAGGCATAGTTTTCCCTGCTGGCTCTTTGGGCGTGGGACCAGTCTCCAGGCATATGGCCATTTTTGGGCCTGGCGCGGCGCCAAGTGGGAAAGGGTGGTTTTGAGGCTGAAGGCCGCAGGAGAAGCCTGCAGCCCCAGGTGTGTGGGGCTACGCAAGCGGTTCCCAAAGAGCTTTAGAACAAGGCATAGTTTTCCCTGCTGGCTCTTTGGGCGTGGGACCAGTCTCCAGACATATGGCCATTTTTGGGCCTGGCGCGGCGCCAAGTGGGAAAGGGTGGTTTTGAGGCTGAAGGCAGTAGGAAAGCCTGCAGCCCCCAGGTGTGTGGGGCTACGCAAGCGGTTCCCAAAGAGCTGTAGAACAAGGCATAGTTTTCCCTGCTGGCTCTTTGGGCGTGGGACCAGTCTCCAGACATATGGCCATTTTTGGGCCTGTCGCGGCGCCACGTGGAATAGGGTGGTTTTGAGGCTGAAGGCAGCATGAAAGCCTGCAGCCCCCAAGTCTGTGGGGCTACGCAAGCGGTTCCCAAAGAGCTTTAGAACAAGGCATTGTTTCCCCTGCTGGCTCTTTGGGCGTGGGACCAACCTCCAGACATATGGCCATTTTTGGGCCTGGCGTGACGCCATGTGGGAAAAGGTGGTTTTGAGGCTGAAGGCAGCAGGAAAGCCTGCAGCCCCCAGGTGTGTGGGGCTACGCAAGCGGTTCCCAAAGAGCTTTAGAACAAGGCATAGTTTTCCCTGCTGGTTCTTTGGGCGTGGAACCAATCTCCAGACATATGGCCATTTTTGGGCCTGGCGCGTACACAACCTACGCAAGGTTTGAAGCAGTTCCGAGAAAGTCTAAACATAATCCTCACTTTTCCCTCCTGGCACTTTCCCTGTAGGAGATACCGCAAGACGTTTCTGTATATTGGGCACAGCGCTCTGCAGGGTGTTAGCAGAGAGTTTCCCGGGACAGTGAAACCCTATATCAGAGACACTGAGAAGAAGCCCCAATGTTCCCTCCAGGCACTTTCAGTGTGGGTGCCTTCTCCACGTGGTTCCTGGTTTCACTGCAGCTCTGAAGAGAATGTTAGCAAAGAGGTAATCGGGACAGTGCAAACAGTACTCAAAGACAGGGAGAGCAAGCTCTCTCTTGGCACTTTGGATGTGGGACATACAGCGAGATGTTTGCTGCTTTTGCGTTTGGCTGTTGGGAGATTTACAGCACAAAGATATCTAGTTGATTTGAAGCAGTTCCGAGAAAGTCTAAACATAATCCTCACTTTTCCCTCCTGGCACTTTCCCTGTAGGAGATACCGCAAGACGTTTCTGTATATTGGGCACAGCGCTGTGCAGGGTGTTAGCAGAGAGTTTCCCGGGACAGTGAAACCCTATATCAGAGACACTGAGAAGAAGCCCCAATGTTCCCTCCAGGCACTTTCAGTGTGGGTGCCTTCTCCACGTGGTTCCTGGTTTCACTGCAGCTCTGAAGAGAATGTTAGCAAAGAGGTAATCGGGACAGTGCAAACAGTACTCAAAGACAGGGAGAGCAAGCTCTACATTACTCTCTTGGCACTTTGGATGTGGGACATACAGCGAGATGTTTGCTGCTTTTACATTTGGCTGTTGGGAGATTTACAGCACAAAGATATCTAGTTGATTTGAAGCAGTTCCGAGAAAGTCTAAACATAATCTTCACTTTTCCCTCCTGGCACTTTCCCTGTAGGGGATACCGCAAGACATTTCTGTATATTGGGCACAGCGCTCTGCAGGGTGTTAGCAGAGAGTTTCCCGGGACAGTGAAACCCTATATCAGAGCCACTGAGAAGAAGCCCCAATGTTCCCTCCAGGCACTTTCAGTGTGGGTGCCTTCTCCACGTGGTTCCTGGTTTCACTGCAGCTCTGAAGAGAATGTTAGCAAAGAGGTAATCGGGACAGCGCAAACAGTACTCAAAGACAGGGAGAGCAAGCTCTCTCTTGGCACTTTGGATGTGGGACATACAGCGAGATGTTTGCTGCTTTTACATTTGGCTGTTGGGAGATTTACAGCACAAAGATATCTAGTTGATTTGAAGCAGTTCCGAGAAAGTCTAAACATAATCCTCACTTTTCCCTCCTGGCACTTTCCCTGTAGGGGATACCGCAAGACATTTCTGTATATTGGGCACAGCGCTCTGCAGGGTGTTAGCAGAGAGTTTCCCGGGACAGTGAAACCCTATATCAGAGACACTGAGAAGAAGCCCCAATGTTCCCTCCAGGCACTTTCAGTGTGGGTGCCTTCTCCACGTGGTTCCTGGTTTCACTGCAGCTCTGAAGAGAATGTTAGCAAAGAGGTAATCGGGACAGTGCAAACAGTACTCAAAGACAGGGAGAGCAAGCTCTACATTACTCTCTTGGCACTTTGGATGTGGGACATACAGCGAGATGTTTGCTGCTTTTACATTTGGCTGTTGGGAGATTTACAGCACAAAGATATCTAGTTGATTTGAAGCAGTTCCGAGAAAGTCTAAACATAATCTTCACTTTTCCCTCCTGGCACTTGCCCTGTAGGGGATACCGCAAGACATTTCTGTATATTGGGCACAGCGCTCTGCAGGGTGTTAGCAGAGAGTTTCCCGGGACAGTGAAACCCTATATCAGAGCCACTGAGAAGAAGCCCCAATGTTCCCTCCAGGCACTTTCAGTGTGGGTGCCTTCTCCACGTGGTTCCTGGTTTCACTGCAGCTCTGAAGAGAATGTTAGCAAAGAGGTAATCGGGACAGCGCAAACAGTACTCAAAGACAGGGAGAGCAAGCTCTCTCTTGGCACTTTGGATGTGGGACATACAGCGAGATGTTTGCTGCTTTTGCGTTTGGCTGTTGGGAGATTTACAGCACAAAGATATCTAGTTGATTTGAAGCAGTTCCGAGAAAGTCTAAACATAATCCTCACTTTTCCCTCCTGGCACTTTCCCTGTAGGAGATACCGCAAGACGTTTCTGTATATTGGGCACAGCGCTCTGCAGGGTGTTAGCAGAGAGTTTCCCGGGACAGTGAAACCCTATATCAGAGACACTGAGAAGAAGCCCCAATGTTCCCTCCAGGCACTTTCAGTGTGGGTGCCTTCTCCACGTGGTTCCTGGTTTCACTGCAGCTCTGAAGAGAATGTTAGCAAAGAGGTAATCGGGACAGCGCAAACAGTACTCAAAGACAGGGAGAGCAAGCTCTCTCTTGGCACTTTGGATGTGGGACATACAGCGAGATGTTTGCTGCTTTTACATTTGGCTGTTGGGAGATTTACAGCACAAAGATATCTAGTTGATTTGAAGCAGTTCCGAGAAAGTCTAAACGTAATCCTCACTTTTCCCTCCTGGCACTTTCCCTGTAGGAGATACCGCAAGACGTTTCTGTATATTGGGCACAGCGCTCTGCAGGGTGTTAGCAGAGAGTTTCCCGGGACAGTGAAACCCTATGTCAGAGACACTGAGAAGAAGCCCCAATGTTCCCTCCAGGCACTTTCAGTGTGGGTGCCTTCTCCACGTGGTTCCTGGTTTCACTGCAGCTCTGAAGAGAATGTTAGCAAAGAGGTAATCGGGACAGTGCAAACAGTACTCAAAGACAGGGAGAGCAAGCTCTCTCTTGGCACTTTGGATGTGGGACATACAGCGAGATGTTTGCTGCTTTTGCGTTTGGCTGTTGGGAGATTTACAGCACAAAGATATCTAGTTGATTTGAAGCAGTTCCGAGAAAGTCTAAACATAATCCTCACTTTTCCCTCCTGGCACTTTCCCTGTAGGAGATACCGCAAGACGTTTCTGTATATTGGGCACAGCGCTCTGCAGGGTGTTAGCAGAGAGTTTCCCGGGACAGTGAAACCCTATATCAGAGACACTGAGAAGAAGCCCCAATGTTCCCTCCAGGCACTTTCAGTGTGGGTGCCTTCTCCACGTGGTTCCTGGTTTCACTGCAGCTCTGAAGAGAATGTTAGCAAAGAGGTAATCGGGACAGTGCAAACAGTACTCAAAGACAGGGAGAGCAAGCTCTACATTACTCTCTTGGCACTTTGGATGTGGGACATACAGTGAGATGTTTGCTGCTTTTGCGTTTGGCTGTTGGGAGATTTACAGCACAAAGATATCTAGTTGATTTGAAGCAGTTCCGAGAAAGTCAAAGCATAATCCTCACTTTTCCCTCCTGGCACTTTCCCTGTAGGGGATACCGCAAGACATTTCTGTATATTGGGCACAGCGCTGTGCAGGGTGTTAGCAGAGACTTTCCCGGGACAGTGAAACCCTATGTCAGAGACACTGAGAAGAAGCCCCAATGTTCCCTCCAGGCACTTTCAGTGTGGGTGCCTTCTCCACGTGGTTCCTGGTTTCACTGCAGCTCTGAAGAGAATGTTAGCAAAGAGGTAATCGGGACAGTGCAAACAGTACTCAAAGACAGGGAGAGCAAGCTCTACATTACTCTCTTGGCACTTTGGATGTGGGACATACAGCGAGATGTTTGCTGCTTTTGCGTTTGGCTGTTGGGAGATTTACAGCACAAAGATATCTAGTTGATTTGAAGCAGTTCCGAGAAAGTCTAAACATAATCCTCACTTTTCCCTCCTGGCACTTTCCCTGTAGGAGATACCGCAAGACGTTTCTGTATATTGGGCACAGCGCTCTGCAGGGTGTTAGCAGAGAGTTTCCCGGGACAGTGAAACCCTATATCAGAGACACTGAGAAGAAGCCCCAATGTTCCCTCCAGGCACTTTCAGTGTGGGTGCCTTCTCCACGTGGTTCCTGGTTTCACTGCAGCTCTGAAGAGAATGTTAGCAAAGAGGTAATCGGGACAGTGCAAACAGTACTCAAAGACAGGGAGAGCAAGCTCTACATTACTCTCTTGGCACTTTGGATGTGGGACATACAGCGAGATGTTTGCTGCTTTTACATTTGGCTGTTGGGAGATTTACAGCACAAAGATATCTAGTTGATTTGAAGCAGTTCCGAGAAAGTCTAAACATAATCCTCACTTTTCCCTCCTGGCAATTTCCCTGTAGGACATACCGCAAGACGTTTCTGTATATTGGGCACAGCGCTCTGCAGGGTGTTAGCAGAGAGTTTCCCGGGACAGTGAAACCCTATGTCAGAGACACTGAGAAGAAGCCCCAACGTTCCTTCCAGGCACTTTCAGTGTGGGTGCCTTCTCCACGTGGTTCCTGGTTTCACTGCAGCTCTGAAGAGAATGTTAGCAAAGAGGTAATCGGGACAGTGCAAACAGTACTCAAAGACAGGGAGAGCAAGCTCTCTCTTGGCATTTTGGATGTGGGACATACAGCGAGATGTTTGCTGCTTTTGCGTTTGGCTGTTGGGAGATTTACAGCACAAAGATATCTAGTTGATTTGAAGCAGTTCCGAGAAAGTCTAAACATAATCCTCACTTCTCCCTCCTGGCACTTTCCCTGTAGGAGATACCACAAGACGTTTCTGTATATTGGGCACAGCGCTCTGCAGGGTGTTAGCAGAGAGTTTCCCGGGACAGTGAAACCCTATATCAGAGACACTGAGAAGAAGCCCCAATGTTCCCTCCAGGCACTTTCAGTGTGGGTGCCTTCTCCACGTGGTTCCTGGTTTCACTGCAGCTCTGAAGAGAATGTTAGCAAAGAGGTAATCGGGACAGTGCAAACAGTACTCAAAGACAGGGAGAGCAAGCTCTACATTACTCTCTTGGCACTTTGGACGTGGGACATACAGCGAGATGTTTGCTGCTTTTACATTTGGTTGTTGGGAGATTTACAGCACAAAGATATCTAGTTGATTTGAAGCAGTTCCGAGAAAGTCTAAACATAATCCTCACTTTTCCCTCCTGGCACTTTCCCTGTAGGAGATACCGCAAGATTTTTCTGTATATTGGGCACAGCGCTCTGCAGGGTGTTAGCAGAGAGTTTCCCGGGACAGTGAAACCCTATATCAGAGACACTGAGAAGAAGCCCCAATGTTCCCTCCAGGCACTTTCAGTGTGGGTGCCTTCTCCACGTGGTTCCTGGTTTCACTGCAGCTCTGAAGAGAATGTTAGCAAAGAGGTAATCGGGACAGCGCAAACAGTACTCAAAGACAGGGAGAGCAAGCTCTCTCTTGGCACTTTGGATGTGGGACATACAGCGAGATGTTTGCTGATTTTGCGTTTGGCTGTTGGGAGATTTACAGCACAAAGATATCTAGTTGATTTGAAGCAGTTCCGAGAAAGTCTAAACATAATCTTCACTTTTCCCTCCTGGCACGTTCCCTGTAGGGGATACCGCAAGACGTTTCTGTATATTGGGCACAGCGCTCTGCAGGGTGTTAGCAGAGAGTTTCCCGGGACAGTGAAACCCTATATCAGAGACACTGAGAAGAAGCCCCAATGTTCCCTCCAGGCACTTTCAGTGTGGGTGCCTTCTCCACGTGGTTCCTGGTTTCACTGCAGCTCTGAAGAGAATGTTAGCAAAGAGGTAATCGGGACAGCGCAAACAGTACTCAAAGACAGGGAGAGCAAGCTCTCTCTTGGCACTTTGGATGTGGGACATACAGCGAGATGTTTGCTGCTTTTACATTTGGCTGTTGGGAGATTTACAGCACAAAGATATCTAGTTGATTTGAAGCAGTTCCGAGAAAGTCTAAACATAATCCTCACTTTTCCCTCCTGGCACTTTCCCTGTAGGAGATACCGCAAGACGTTTCTGTATATTGGGCACAGCGCTCTGCAGGGTGTTAGCAGAGAGTTTCCCGGGACAGTGAAACCCTATGTCAGAGACACTGAGAAGAAGCCCCAATGTTCCCTCCAGGCACTTTCAGTGTGGGTGCCTTCTCCACGTGGTTCCTGGTTTCACTGCAGCTCTGAAGAGAATGTTAGCAAAGAGGTAATCGGGACAGTGCAAACAGTACTCAAAGACAGGGAGAGCAAGCTCTCTCTTGGCACTTTGGATGTGGGACATACAGCGAGATGTTTGCTGCTTTTGCGTTTGGCTGTTGGGAGATTTACAGCACAAAGATATCTAGTTGATTTGAAGCAGTTCCGAGAAAGTCTAAACATAATCCTCACTTTTCCCTCCTGGCACTTTCCCTGTAGGAGATACCGCAAGACGTTTCTGTATATTGGGCACAGCGCTCTGCAGGGTGTTAGCAGAGAGTTTCCCGGGACAGTGAAACCCTATATCAGAGACACTGAGAAGAAGCCCCAATGTTCCCTCCAGGCACTTTCAGTGTGGGTGCCTTCTCCACGTGGTTCCTGGTTTCACTGCAGCTCTGAAGAGAATGTTAGCAAAGAGGTAATCGGGACAGTGCAAACAGTACTCAAAGACAGGGAGAGCAAGCTCTACATTACTCTCTTGGCACTTTGGATGTGGGACATACAGTGAGATGTTTGCTGCTTTTGCGTTTGGCTGTTGGGAGATTTACAGCACAAAGATATCTAGTTGATTTGAAGCAGTTCCGAGAAAGTCAAAGCATAATCCTCACTTTTCCCTCCTGGCACTTTCCCTGTAGGGGATACCGCAAGACATTTCTGTATATTGGGCACAGCGCTCTGCAGGGTGTTAGCAGAGAGTTTCCCGGGACAGTGAAACCCTATATCAGAGACACTGAGAAGAAGCCCCAATGTTCCCTCCAGGCACTTTCAGTGTGGGTGCCTTCTCCACGTGGTTCCTGGTTTCACTGCAGCTCTGAAGAGAATGTTAGCAAAGAGGTAATCGGGACAGTGCAAACAGTACTCAAAGACAGGGAGAGCAAGCTCTACATTACTCTCTTGGCACTTTGGATGTGGGACATACAGCGAGATGTTTGCTGCTTTTGTGTTTGGCTGTTGGGAGATTTACAGCACAAAGATATCTAGTTGATTTGAAGCAGTTCCGAGAAAGTCTAAACATAATCCTCACTTTTCCCTCCTGGCACTTTCCCTGTAGGAGATACCGCAAGACGTTTCTGTATATTGGGCACAGCGCTCTGCAGGGTGTTAGCAGAGAGTTTCCCGGGACAGTGAAACCCTATATCAGAGACACTGAGAAGAAGCCCCAATGTTCCCTCCAGGCACTTTCAGTGTGGGTGCCTTCTCCACGTGGTTCCTGGTTTCACTGCAGCTCTGAAGAGAATGTTAGCAAAGAGGTAATCGGGACAGTGCAAACAGTACTCAAAGACAGGGAGAGCAAGCTCTACATTACTCTCTTGGCACTTTGGATGTGGGACATACAGCGAGATGTTTGCTGCTTTTGCGTTTGGCTGTTGGGAGATTTACAGCACAAAGATATCTAGTTGATTTGAAGCAGTTCGAGAAAGTCTAAACATAATCCTCACTTTTCCCTCCTGGCACTTTCCCTGTAGGGGATACCGCAAGACATTTCTGTATATTGGGCACAGCGCTCTGCAGGGTGTTAGCAGAGAGTTTCCCGGGACAGTGAAACCCTATATCAGAGACACTGAGAAGAAGCCCCAATGTTCCCTCCAGGCACTTTCAGTGTGGGTGCCTTCTCCACGTGGTTCCTGGTTTCACTGCAGCTCTGAAGAGAATGTTAGCAAAGAGGTAATCGGGACAGCGCAAACAGTACTCAAAGACAGGGAGAGCAAGCTCTCTCTTGGCACTTTGGATGTGGGACATACAGCGAGATGTTTGCTGCTTTTACATTTGGCTGTTGGGAGATTTACAGCACAAAGATATCTAGTTGATTTGAAGCAGTTCCGAGAAAGTCTAAACATAATCCTCACTTTTCCCTCCTGGCAATTTCCCTGTAGGAGATACCGCAAGACGTTTCTGTATATTGGGCACAGCGCTCTGCAGGGTGTTAGCAGAGAGTTTCCCGGGACAGTGAAACCCTATGTCAGAGACACTGAGAAGAAGCCCCAACGTTCCTTCCAGGCACTTTCAGTGTGGGTGCCTTCTCCACGTGGTTCCTGGTTTCACTGCAGCTCTGAAGAGAATGTTAGCAAAGAGGTAATCGGGACAGTGCAAACAGTACTCAAAGACAGGGAGAGCAAGCTCTCTCTTGGCATTTTGGATGTGGGACATACAGCGAGATGTTTGCTGCTTTTGCGTTTGGCTGTTGGGAGATTTACAGCACAAAGATATCTAGTTGATTTGAAGCAGTTCCGAGAAAGTCTAAACATAATCCTCACTTCTCCCTCTTGGCACTTTCCCTGTAGGAGATACCGCAAGACGTTTCTGTATATTGGGCACAGCGCTCTGCAGGGTGTTAGCAGAGAGTTTCCCGGGACAGTGAAACCCTATATCAGAGACACTGAGAAGAAGCCCCAATGTTCCCTCCAGGCACTTTCAGTGTGGGTGCCTTCTCCACGTGGTTCCTGGTTTCACTGCAGCTCTGAAGAGAATGTTAGCAAAGAGGTAATCGGGACAGTGCAAACAGTACTCAAAGACAGGGAGAGCAAGCTCTACATTACTCTCTTGGCACTTTGGACGTGGGACATACAGCGAGATGTTTGCTGCTTTTACATTTGGTTGTTGGGAGATTTACAGCACAAAGATATCTAGTTGATTTGAAGCAGTTCCGAGAAAGTCTAAACATAATCCTCACTTTTCCCTCCTGGCACTTTCCCTGTAGGAGATACCGCAAGATTTTTCTGTATATTGGGCACAGCGCTCTGCAGGGTGTTAGCAGAGAGTTTCCCGGGACAGTGAAACCCTATATCAGAGACACTGAGAAGAAGCCCCAATGTTCCCTCCAGGCACTTTCAGTGTGGGTGCCTTCTCCACGTGGTTCCTGGTTTCACTGCAGCTCTGAAGAGAATGTTAGCAAAGAGGTAATCGGGACAGCGCAAACAGTACTCAAAGACAGGGAGAGCAAGCTCTCTCTTGGCACTTTGGATGTGGGACATACAGCGAGATGTTTGCTGATTTTGCGTTTGGCTGTTGGGAGATTTACAGCACAAAGATATCTAGTTGATTTGAAGCAGTTCCGAGAAAGTCTAAACATAATCTTCACTTTTCCCTCCTGGCACGTTCCCTGTAGGGGATACCGCAAGACGTTTCTGTATATTGGGCACAGCGCTCTGCAGGGTGTTAGCAGAGAGTTTCCCGGGACAGTGAAACCCTATATCAGAGACACTGAGAAGAAGCCCCAATGTTCCCTCCAGGCACTTTCAGTGTGGGTGCCTTCTCCACGTGGTTCCTGGTTTCACTGCAGCTCTGAAGAGAATGTTAGCAAAGAGGTAATCGGGACAGCGCAAACAGTACTCAAAGACAGGGAGAGCAAGCTCTCTCTTGGCACTTTGGATGTGGGACATACAGCGAGATGTTTGCTGCTTTTACATTTGGCTGTTGGGAGATTTACAGCACAAAGATATCTAGTTGATTTGAAGCAGTTCCGAGAAAGTCTAAACATAATCCTCACTTTTCCCTCCTGGCACTTTCCCTGTAGGAGATACCGCAAGACGTTTCTGTATATTGGGCACAGCGCTCTGCAGGGTGTTAGCAGAGAGTTTCCCGGGACAGTGAAACCCTATGTCAGAGACACTGAGAAGAAGCCCCAATGTTCCCTCCAGGCACTTTCAGTGTGGGTGCCTTCTCCACGTGGTTCCTGGTTTCACTGCAGCTCTGAAGAGAATGTTAGCAAAGAGGTAATCGGGACAGTGCAAACAGTACTCAAAGACAGGGAGAGCAAGCTCTCTCTTGGCACTTTGGATGTGGGACATACAGCGAGATGTTTGCTGCTTTTGCGTTTGGCTGTTGGGAGATTTACAGCACAAAGATATCTAGTTGATTTGAAGCAGTTCCGAGAAAGTCTAAACATAATCCTCACTTTTCCCTCCTGGCACTTTCCCTGTAGGAGATACCGCAAGACGTTTCTGTATATTGGGCACAGCGCTCTGCAGGGTGTTAGCAGAGAGTTTCCCGGGACAGTGAAACCCTATATCAGAGACACTGAGAAGAAGCCCCAATGTTCCCTCCAGGCACTTTCAGTGTGGGTGCCTTCTCCACGTGGTTCCTGGTTTCACTGCAGCTCTGAAGAGAATGTTAGCAAAGAGGTAATCGGGACAGTGCAAACAGTACTCAAAGACAGGGAGAGCAAGCTCTACATTACTCTCTTGGCACTTTGGATGTGGGACATACAGTGAGATGTTTGCTGCTTTTGCGTTTGGCTGTTGGGAGATTTACAGCACAAAGATATCTAGTTGATTTGAAGCAGTTCCGAGAAAGTCAAAGCATAATCCTCACTTTTCCCTCCTGGCACTTTCCCTGTAGGGGATACCGCAAGATATTTCTGTATATTGGGCACAGCGCTGTGCAGGGTGTTAGCAGAGAGTTTCCCGGGACAGTGAAACCCTATGTCAGAGACACTGAGAAGAAGCCCCAATGTTCCCTCCAGGCACTTTCAGTGTGGGTGCCTTCTCCACGTGGTTCCTGGTTTCACTGCAGCTCTGAAGAGAATGTTAGCAAAGAGGTAATCGGGACAGTGCAAACAGTACTCAAAGACAGGGAGAGCAAGCTCTCTCTTGGCACTTTGGATGTGGGACATACAGCGAGATGTTTGCTGCTTTTACATTTGGCTGTTGGGAGATTTACAGCACAAAGATATCTAGTTGATTTGAAGCAGTTCCGAGAAAGTCTAAACATAATCCTCACTTTTCCCTCCTGGCACTTTCCCTGTAGGAGATACCGCAAGACGTTTCTGTATATTGGGCACAGCGCTCTGCAGGGTGTTAGCAGAGAGTTTCCCGGGACAGTGAAACCCTATATCAGAGACACTGAGAAGAAGCCCCAATGTTCCCTCCAGGCACTTTCAGTGTGGGTGCCTTCTCCACGTGGTTCCTGGTTTCACTGCAGCTCTGAAGAGAATGTTAGCAAAGAGGTAATCGGGACAGTGCAAACAGTACTCAAAGACAGGGAGAGCAAGCTCTACATTACTCTCTTGGCACTTTGGATGTGGAACATACAGTGAGATGTTTGCTGCTTTTGCGTTTGGCTGTTGGGAGATTTACAGCACAAAGATATCTAGTTGATTTGAAGCAGTTCCGAGAAAGTCTAAGCATAATCCTCACTTTTCCCTCCTGGCACTTTCCCTGTAGGGGATACCGCAAGACATTTCTGTATATTGGGCACAGCGCTGTGCAGGGTGTTAGCAGAGAGTTTCCCGGGACAGTGAAACCCTATGTCAGAGACACTGAGAAGAAGCCCCAATGTTCCCTCCAGGCACTTTCAGTGTGGGTGCCTTCTCCACGTGGTTCCTGGTTTCACTGCAGCTCTGAAGAGAATGTTAGCAAAGAGGTAATCGGGACAGTGCAAACAGTACTCAAAGACAGGGAGAGCAAGCTCTACATTACTCTCTTGGCACTTTGGATGTGGGACATACAGCGAGATGTTTGCTGCTTTTGCGTTTGGCTGTTGGGAGATTTACAGCACAAAGATATCTAGTTGATTTGAAGCAGTTCCGAGAAAGTCTAAACATAATCCTCACTTTTCCCTCCTGGCACTTTCCCTGTAGGAGATACCGCAAGACGTTTCTGTATATTGGGCACAGCGCTCTGCAGGGTGTTAGCAGAGAGTTTCCCGGGACAGTGAAACCCTATATCAGAGACACTGAGAAGAAGCCCCAATGTTCCCTCCAGGCACTTTCAGTGTGGGTGCCTTCTCCACGTGGTTCCTGGTTTCACTGCAGCTCTGAAGAGAATGTTAGCAAAGAGGTAATCGGGACAGTGCAAACAGTACTCAAAGACAGGGAGAGCAAGCTCTACATTACTCTCTTGGCACTTTGGATGTGGGACATACAGCGAGATGTTTGCTGCTTTTACATTTGGCTGTTGGGAGATTTACAGCACAAAGATATCTAGTTGATTTGAAGCAGTTCCGAGAAAGTCTAAACATAATCCTCACTTTTCCCTCCTGGCACTTTCCCTGTAGGGGATACCGCAAGACATTTCTGTATATTGGGCACAGCGCTCTGCAGGGTGTTAGCAGAGAGTTTCCCGGGACAGTGAAACCCTATATCAGAGACACTGAGAAGAAGCCCCAATGTTCCCTCCAGGCACTTTCAGTGTGGGTGCCTTCTCCACGTGGTTCCTGGTTTCACAGCAGCTCTGAAGAGAATGTTAGCAAAGAGGTAATCGGGACAGCGCAAACAGTACTCAAAGACAGGGAGAGCAAGCTCTCTCTTGGCACTTTGGATGTGGGACATACAGCGAGATGTTTGCTGCTTTTACATTTGGCTGTTGGGAGATTTACAGCACAAAGATATCTAGTTGATTTGAAGCAGTTCCGAGAAAGTCTAAACATAATCCTCACTTTTCCCTCCTGGCACTTTCCCTGTAGGAGATACCGCAAGACGTTTCTGTATATTGGGCACAGCGCTCTGCAGGGTGTTAGCAGAGAGTTTCCCGGGACAGTGAAACCCTATGTCAGAGACACTGAGAAGAAGCCCCAACGTTCCTTCCAGGCACTTTCTGTGTGGGTGCCTTCTCCACGTGGTTCCTGGTTTCACTGCAGCTCTGAAGAGAATGTTAGCAAAGAGGTAATCGGGACAGTGCAAACAGTACTCAAAGACAGGGAGAGCAAGCTCTCTCTTGGCACTTTGGATGTGGGACATACAGCGAGATGTTTGCTGCTTTTGCGTTTGGCTGTTGGGAGATTTACAGCACAAAGATATCTAGTTGATTTGAAGCAGTTCCGAGAAAGTCTAAACATAATCCTCACTTCTCCCTCCTGGCACTTTCCCTGTAGGAGATACCGCAAGACGTTTCTGTATATTGGGCACAGCGCTCTGCAGGGTGTTAGCAGAGAGTTTCCCGGGACAGTGAAACCCTATATCAGAGACACTGAGAAGAAGCCCCAACGTTCCTTCCAGGCACTTTCAGTGTGGGTGCCTTCTCCACGTGGTTCCTGGTTTCACTGCAGCTCTGAAGAGAATGTTAGCAAAGAGGTAATCGGGACAGTGCAAACAGTACTCAAAGACAGGGAGAGCAAGCTCTCTCTTGGCACTTTGGATGTGGGACATACAGCGAGATGTTTGCTGCTTTTACATTTGGCTGTTGGGAGATTTACAGCACAAAGATATCTAGTTGATTTGAAGCAGTTCCGAGAAAGTCTAAACATAATCCTCACTTTTCCCTCCTGGCACTTTCCCTGTAGGAGATACCGCAAGACGTTTCTGTATATTGGGCACAGCGCTCTGCAGGGTGTTAGCAGAGAGTTTCCCGGGACAGTGAAACCCTATATCAGAGACACTGAGAAGAAGCCCCAATGTTCCCTCCAGGCACTTTCAGTGTGGGTGCCTTCTCCACGTGGTTCCTGGTTTCACTGCAGCTCTGAAGAGAATGTTAGCAAAGAGGTAATCGGGACAGTGCAAACAGTACTCAAAGACAGGGAGAGCAAGCTCTACATTACTCTCTTGGCACTTTGGATGTGGGACATACAGCGAGATGTTTGCTGCTTTTACATTTGGCTGTTGGGAGATTTACAGCACAAAGATATCTAGTTGATTTGAAGCAGTTCCGAGAAAGTCTAAACATAATCCTCACTTTTCCCTCCTGGCACTTTCCCTGTAGGGGATACCGCAAGACATTTCTGTATATTGGGCACAGCGCTCTGCAGGGTGTTAGCAGAGAGTTTCCCGGGACAGTGAAACCCTATATCAGAGACACTGAGAAGAAGCCCCAATGTTCCCTCCAGGCACTTTCAGTGTGGGTGCCTTCTCCACGTGGTTCCTGGTTTCACAGCAGCTCTGAAGAGAATGTTAGCAAAGAGGTAATCGGGACAGCGCAAACAGTACTCAAAGACAGGGAGAGCAAGCTCTCTCTTGGCACTTTGGATGTGGGACATACAGCGAGATGTTTGCTGCTTTTACATTTGGCTGTTGGGAGATTTACAGCACAAAGATATCTAGTTGATTTGAAGCAGTTCCGAGAAAGTCTAAACATAATCCTCACTTTTCCCTCCTGGCAATTTCCCTGTAGGAGATACCGCAAGACGTTTCTGTATATTGGGCACAGCGCTCTGCAGGGTGTTAGCAGAGAGTTTCCCGGGACAGTGAAACCCTATGTCAGAGACACTGAGAAGAAGCCCCAACGTTCCTTCCAGGCACTTTCAGTGTGGGTGCCTTCTCCACGTGGTTCCTGGTTTCACTGCAGCTCTGAAGAGAATGTTAGCAAAGAGGTAATCGGGACAGTGCAAACAGTACTCAAAGACAGGGAGAGCAAGCTCTCTCTTGGCACTTTGGATGTGGGACATACAGCGAGATGTTTGCTGCTTTTGCGTTTGGCTGTTGGGAGATTTACAGCACAAAGATATCTAGTTGATTTGAAGCAGTTCCGAGAAAGTCTAAACATAATCCTCACTTCTCCCTCCTGGCACTTTCCCTGTAGGAGATACCGCAAGACGTTTCTGTATATTGGGCACAGCGCTCTGCAGGGTGTTAGCAGAGAGTTTCCCGGGACAGTGAAACCCTATATCAGAGACACTGAGAAGAAGCCCCAACGTTCCTTCCAGGCACTTTCAGTGTGGGTGCCTTCTCCACGTGGTTCCTGGTTTCACTGCAGCTCTGAAGAGAATGTTAGCAAAGAGGTAATCGGGACAGTGCAAACAGTACTCAAAGACAGGGAGAGCAAGCTCTCTCTTGGCACTTTGGATGTGGGACATACAGCGAGATGTTTGCTGCTTTTACATTTGGCTGTTGGGAGATTTACAGCACAAAGATATCTAGTTGATTTGAAGCAGTTCCGAGAAAGTCTAAACATAATCCTCACTTTTCCCTCCTGGCACTTTCCCTGTAGGAGATACCGCAAGACGTTTCTGTATATTGGGCACAGCGCTCTGCAGGGTGTTAGCAGAGAGTTTCCCGGGACAGTGAAACCCTATATCAGAGACACTGAGAAGAAGCCCCAATGTTCCCTCCAGGCACTTTCAGTGTGGGTGCCTTCTCCACGTGGTTCCTGGTTTCACTGCAGCTCTGAAGAGAATGTTAGCAAAGAGGTAATCGGGACAGTGCAAACAGTACTCAAAGACAGGGAGAGCAAGCTCTACATTACTCTCTTGGCACTTTGGACGTGGGACATACAGCGAGATGTTTGCTGCTTTTACATTTGGTTGTTGGGAGATTTACAGCACAAAGATATCTAGTTGATTTGAAGCAGTTCCGAGAAAGTCTAAACATAATCCTCACTTTTCCCTCCTGGCACTTTCCCTGTAGGAGATACCGCAAGATTTTTCTGTATATTGGGCACAGCGCTCTGCAGGGTGTTAGCAGAGAGTTTCCCGGGACAGTGAAACCCTATATCAGAGACACTGAGAAGAAGCCCCAATGTTCCCTCCAGGCACTTTCAGTGTGGGTGCCTTCTCCACGTGGTTCCTGGTTTCACTGCAGCTCTGAAGAGAATGTTAGCAAAGAGGTAATCGGGACAGCGCAAACAGTACTCAAAGACAGGGAGAGCAAGCTCTCTCTTGGCACTTTGGATGTGGGACATACAGCGAGATGTTTGCTGCTTTTACATTTGGCTGTTGGGAGATTTACAGCACAAAGATATCTAGTTGATTTGAAGCAGTTCCGAGAAAGTCTAAACATAATCCTCACTTTTCCCTCCTGGCACTTTCCCTGTAGGAGATACCGCAAGACGTTTCTGTATATTGGGCACAGCGCTCTGCAGGGTGTTAGCAGAGAGTTTCCCGGGACAGTGAAACCCTATATCAGAGACACTGAGAAGAAGCCCCAACGTTCCCTCCAGGCACTTTCAGTGTGGGTGCCTTCTCCACGTGGTTCCTGGTTTCACTGCAGCTCTGAAGAGAATGTTAGCAAAGAGGTAATCGGGACAGTGCAAACAGTACTCAAAGACAGGGAGAGCAAGCTCTCTCTTGGCACTTTGGATGTGGGACATACAGCGAGATGTTTGCTGCTTTTACATTTGGCTGTTGGGAGATTTACAGCACAAAGATATCTAGTTGATTTGAAGCAGTTCCGAGAAAGTCTAAACATAATCCTCACTTTTCCCTCCTGGCACTTTCCCTGTAGGAGATACCGCAAGACGTTTCTGTATATTGGGCACAGCGCTCTGCAGGGTGTTAGCAGAGAGTTCCCCGGGACAGTGAAACCCTATATCAGAGACACTGAGAAGAAGCCCCAATGTTCCCTCCAGGCACTTTCAGTGTGGGTGCCTTCTCCACGTGGTTCCTGGTTTCACTGCAGCTCTGAAGAGAATGTTAGCAAAGAGGTAATCGGGACAGTGCAAACAGTACTCAAAGACAGGGAGAGCAAGCTCTCTCTTGGCACTTTGGATGTGGGACATACAGCGAGATGTTTGCTGCTTTTACATTTGGCTGTTGGGAGATTTACAGCACAAAGATATCTAGTTGATTTGAAGCAGTTCCGAGAAAGTCTAAACATAATCCTCACTTTTCCCTCCTGGCACTTTCCCTGTAGGAGATACCGCAAGACGTTTCTGTATATTGGGCACAGCGCTGTGCAGGGTGTTAGCAGAGAGTTTCCCGGGACAGTGAAACCCTATATTAGAGACACTGAGAAGAAGCCCCAATGTTCCCTCCAGGCACTTTCAGTGTGGGTGCCTTCTCCACGTGGTTCCTGGTTTCACTGCAGCTCTGAAGAGAATGTTAGCAAAGAGGTAATCGGGACAGCGCAAACAGTACTCAAAGACAGGGAGAGCAAGCTCTCTCTTGGCACTTTGGATGTGGGACATACAGCGAGATGTTTGCTGCTTTTACATTTGGCTGTTGGGAGATTTACAGCACAAAGATATCTAGTTGATTTGAAGCAGTTCCGAGAAAGTCTAAACATAATCCTCACTTTTCCCTCCTGGCACTTTCCCTGTAGGAGATACCGCAAGACGTTTCTGTATATTGGGCACAGCGCTCTGCAGGGTGTTAGCAGAGAGTTTCCCGGGACAGTGAAACCCTATATCAGAGACACTGAGAAGAAGCCCTAACGTTCCTTCCAGGCACTTTCAGTGTGGGTGCCTTCTCCACGTGGTTCCTGGTTTCACTGCAGCTCTGAAGAGAATGTTAGCAAAGAGGTAATCGGGACAGCGCAAACAGTACTCAAAGACAGGGAGAGCAAGCTCTCTCTTGGCACTTTGGATGTGGGACATACAGCGAGATGTTTGCTGCTTTTGCGTTTGGCTGTTGGGAGATTTACAGCACAAAGATATCTAGTTGATTTGAAGCAGTTCTGAGAAAGTCTAAACATAATCCTCACTTTTCCCTCCTGGCACTTTCCCTGTAGGAGATACCGCAAGACGTTTCTGTATATTGGGCACAGCGCTGTGCAGGGTGTTAGCAGAGAGTTTCCCGGGACAGTGAAACCCTATATCAGAGACACTGAGAAGAAGCCCCAACGTTCCTTCCAGGCACTTTCAGTGTGGGTGCCTTCTCCACGTGGTTCCTGGTTTCACTGCAGCTCTGAAGAGAATGTTAGCAAAGAGGTAATCGGGACAGTGCAAACAGTACTCAAAGACAGGGAGAGCAAGCTCTACATTACTCTCTTGGCACTTTGGATGTGGGACATACAGCGAGATGTTTGCTGCTTTTGCGTTTGGCTGTTGGGAGATTTACAGCACAAAGATATCTAGTTGATTTGAAGCAGTTCCGAGAAAGTCTAAGCATAATCCTCACTTTTCCCTCCTGGCACTTTCCCTGTAGGGGATACCGCAAGACATTTCTGTATATTGGGCACAGCGCTCTGCAGGGTGTTAGCAGAGACTTTCCCGGGACAGTGAAACCCTATGTCAGAGACACTGAGAAGAAGCCCCAATGTTCCCTCCAGGCACTTTCAGTGTGGGTGCCTTCTCCACGTGGTTCCTGGTTTCACTGCAGCTCTGAAGAGAATGTTAGCAAAGGGGTAATCGTGACAGCGCAAACAGTACTCAAAGACAGGGAGAGCAAGCTCTCTCTTGGCACTTTGGATGTGGGACATACAGCGAGATGTTTGCTGCTTTTACATTTGGCTGTTGGGAGATTTACAGCACAAAGATATCTAGTTGATTTGAAGCAGTTCCGAGAAAGTCTAAACATAATCCTCACTTTTCCCTCCTGGCACTTTCCCTGTAGGAGATACCGCAAGACGTTTCTGTATATTGGGCACAGCGCTCTGCAGGGTGTTAGCAGAGAGTTTCCCGGGACAGTGAAACCCTATGTCAGAGACACTGAGAAGAAGCCCCAACGTTCCTTCCAGGCACTTTCTGTGTGGGTGCCTTCTCCACGTGGTTCCTGGTTTCACTGCAGCTCTGAAGAGAATGTTAGCAAAGAGGTAATCGGGACAGTGCAAACAGTACTCAAAGACAGGGAGAGCAAGCTCTCTCTTGGCACTTTGGATGTGGGACATACAGCGAGATGTTTGCTGCTTTTGCGTTTGGCTGTTGGGAGATTTACAGCACAAAGATATCTAGTTGATTTGAAGCAGTTCCGAGAAAGTCTAAACATAATCCTCACTTTTCCCTCCTGGCACTTTCCCTGTAGGAGATACCGCAAGACGTTTCTGTATATTGGGCACAGCGCTCTGCAGGGTGTTAGCAGAGAGTTTCCCGGGACAGTGAAACCCTATATCAGAGACACTGAGAAGAAGCCCCAATGTTCCTTCCAGGCACTTTCAGTGTGGGTGCCTTCTCCACGTGGTTCCTGGTTTCACTGCAGCTCTGAAGAGAATGTTAGCAAAGAGGTAATCGGGACAGTGCAAACAGTACTCAAAGACAGGGAGAGCAAGCTCTACATTACTCTCTTGGCACTTTGGATGTGGAACATACAGCGAGATGTTTGCTGCTTTTGCGTTTGGCTGTTGGGAGATTTACAGCACAAAGATATCTAGTTGATTTGAAGCAGTTCCGAGAAAGTCTAAGCATAATCCTCACTTTTCCCTCCTGGCACTTTCCCTGTAGGGGATACCGCAAGACATTTCTGTATATTGGGCACAGCGCTCTGCAGGGTGTTAGCAGAGACTTTCCCGGGACAGTGAAACCCTATGTCAGAGACACTGAGAAGAAGCCCCAATGTTCCCTCCAGGCACTTTCAGTGTGGGTGCCTTCTCCACGTGGTTCCTGGTTTCACTGCAGCTCTGAAGAGAATGTTAGCAAAGAGGTAATCGGGACAGTGCAAACAGTACTCAAAGACAGGGAGAGCAAGCTCTCTCTTGGCACTTTGGATGTGGGACATACAGCGAGATGTTTGCTGCTTTTGCGTTTGGCTGTTGGGAGATTTACAGCACAAAGATATCTAGTTGATTTGAAGCAGTTCCGAGAAAGTCTAAACATAATCCTCACTTTTCCCTCCTGGCACTTTCCCTGTAGGAGATACCGCAAGACGTTTCTGTATATTGGGCACAGCGCTCTGCAGGGTGTTAGCAGAGAGTTTCCCGGGACAGTGAAACCCTATATCAGAGACACTGAGAAGAAGCCCCAATGTTCCCTCCAGGCACTTTCAGTGTGGGTGCCTTCTCCACGTGGTTCCTGGTTTCACTGCAGCTCTGAAGAGAATGTTAGCAAAGAGGTAATCGGGACAGTGCAAACAGTACTCAAAGACAGGGAGAGCAAGCTCTCTCTTGGCACTTTGGATGTGGGACATACAGCGAGATGTTTGCTGCTTTTACATTTGGCTGTTGGGAGATTTACAGCACAAAGATATCTAGTTGATTTGAAGCAGTTCCGAGAAAGTCTAAACATAATCCTCACTTTTCCCTCCTGGCACTTTCCCTGTAGGAGATACCGCAAGACGTTTCTGTATATTGGGCACAGCGCTCTGCAGGGTGTTAGCAGAGAGTTTCCCGGGACAGTGAAACCCTATGTCAGAGACACTGAGAAGAAGCCCCAATGTTCCCTCCAGGCACTTTCAGTGTGGGTGCCTTCTCCACGTGGTTCCTGGTTTCACTGCAGCTCTGAAGAGAATGTTAGCAAAGAGGTAATCGGGACAGTGCAAACAGTACTCAAAGACAGGGAGAGCAAGCTCTCTCTTGGCACTTTGGATGTGGGACATACAGCGAGATGTTTGCTGCTTTTGCGTTTGGCTGTTGGGAGATTTACAGCACAAAGATATCTAGTTGATTTGAAGCAGTTCCGAGAAAGTCTAAACATAATCCTCACTTTTCCCTCCTGGCACTTTCCCTGTAGGAGATACCGCAAGACGTTTCTGTATATTGGGCACAGCGCTCTGCAGGGTGTTAGCAGAGAGTTTCCCGGGACAGTGAAACCCTATATCAGAGACACTGAGAAGAAGCCCCAATGTTCCCTCCAGGCACTTTCTGTGTGGGTGCCTTCTCCACGTGGTTCCTGGTTTCACTGCAGCTCTGAAGAGAATGTTAGCAAAGAGGTAATCGGGACAGTGCAAACAGTACTCAAAGACAGGGAGAGCAAGCTCTCTCTTGGCACTTTGGATGTGGGACATACAGCGAGATGTTTGCTGCTTTTACATTTGGCTGTTGGGAGATTTACAGCACAAAGATATCTAGTTGATTTGAAGCAGTTCCGAGAAAGTCTAAACATAATCCTCACTTTTCCCTCCTGGCACTTTCCCTGTAGGAGATACCGCAAGACGTTTCTGTATATTGGGCACAGCGCTCTGCAGGGTGTTAGCAGAGAGTTTCCCGGGACAGTGAAACCCTATATCAGAGACACTGAGAAGAAGCCCCAACGTTCCTTCCAGGCACTTTCAGTGTGGGTGCCTTCTCCACGTGGTTCCTGGTTTCACTGCAGCTCTGAAGAGAATGTTAGCAAAGAGGTAATCGGGACAGTGCAAACAGTACTCAAAGACAGGGAGAGCAAGCTCTACATTACTCTCTTGGCACTTTGGATGTGGGACATACAGCGAGATGTTTGCTGCTTTTACATTTGGCTGTTGGGAGATTTACAGCACAAAGATATCTAGTTGATTTGAAGCAGTTCCGAGAAAGTCTAAACATAATCCTCACTTTTCCCTCCTGGCACTTTCCCTGTAGGAGATACCGCAAGATTTTTCTGTATATTGGGCACAGCGCTCTGCAGGGTGTTAGCAGAGAGTTTCCCGGGACAGTGAAACCCTATATCAGAGACACTGAGAAGAAGCCCCAATGTTCCCTCCAGGCACTTTCAGTGTGGGTGCCTTCTCCACGTGGTTCCTGGTTTCACTGCAGCTCTGAAGAGAATGTTAGCAAAGAGGTAATCGGGACAGCGCAAACAGTACTCAAAGACAGGGAGAGCAAGCTCTCTCTTGGCACTTTGGATGTGGGACATACAGCGAGATGTTTGCTGCTTTTGCGTTTGGCTGTTGGGAGATTTACAGCACAAAGATATCTAGTTGATTTGAAGCAGTTCCAAGAAAGTCTAAACATAATCCTCACTTTTCCCTCCTGGCACTTTCCCTGTAGGAGATACCGCAAGACGTTTCTGTATATTGGGCACAGCGCTCTGCAGGGTGTTAGCAGAGAGTTTCCCGGGACAGTGAAACCCTATATCAGAGACACTGAGAAGAAGCCCCAACGTTCCCTCCAGGCACTTTCAGTGTGGGTGCCTTCTCCACGTGGTTCCTGGTTTCACAGCAGCTCTGAAGAGAATGTTAGCAAAGAGGTAATCGGGACAGTGCAAACAGTACTCAAAGACAGGGAGAGCAAGCTCTCTCTTGGCACTTTGGATGTGGGACATACAGCGAGATGTTTGCTGCTTTTACTTTTGGCTGTTGGGAGATTTACAGCACAAAGATATCTAGTTGATTTGAAGCAGTTCCGAGAAAGTCTAAACATAATCCTCACTTTTCCCTCCTGGCACTTTCCCTGTAGGAGATACCGCAAGACGTTTCTGTATATTGGGCACAGCGCTCTGCAGGGTGTTAGCAGAGAGTTTCCCGGGACAGTGAAACCCTATATCAGAGACACTGAGAAGAAGCCCCAACGTTCCCTCCAGGCACTTTCAGTGTGGGTGCCTTCTCCACGTGGTTCCTGGTTTCACTGCAGCTCTGAAGAGAATGTTAGCAAAGAGGTAATCGGGACAGTGCAAACAGTACTCAAAGACAGGGAGAGCAAGCTCTCTCTTGGCACTTTGGATGTGGGACATACAGCGAGATGTTTGCTGCTTTTACATTTGGCTGTTGGGAGATTTACAGCACAAAGATATCTAGTTGATTTGAAGCAGTTCCGAGAAAGTCTAAACATAATCCTCACTTTTCCCTCCTGGCACTTTCCCTGTAGGAGGTACCGCAAGACGTTTCTGTATATTGGGCACAGCGCTCTGCAGGGTGTTAGCAGAGAGTTTCCCGGGACAGTGAAACCCTATATCAGAGACACTGAGAAGAAGCCCCAATGTTCCCTCCAGGCACTTTCAGTGTGGGTGCCTTCTCCACGTGGTTCCTGGTTTCACTGCAGCTCTGAAGAGAATGTTAGCAAAGAGGTAATCGGGACAGTGCAAACAGTACTCAAAGACAGGGAGAGCAAGCTCTCTCTTGGCACTTTGGATGTGGGACATACAGCGAGATGTTTGCTGCTTTTACATTTGGCTGTTGGGAGATTTACAGCACAAAGATATCTAGTTGATTTGAAGCAGTTCCGAGAAAGTCTAAACATAATCCTCACTTTTCCCTCCTGGCACTTTCCCTGTAGGAGATACCGCAAGACGTTTCTGTATATTGGGCACAGCGCTCTGCAGGGTGTTAGCAGAGAGTTTCCCGGGACAGTGAAACCCTATGTCAGAGACACTGAGAAGAAGCCCCAACGTTCCTTCCAGGCACTTTCAGTGTGGGTGCCTTCTCCACGTGGTTCCTGGTTTCACTGCAGCTCTGAAGAGAATGTTAGCAAAGAGGTAATCGGGACAGTGCAAACAGTACTCAAAGACAGGGAGAGCAAGCTCTCTCTTGGCACTTTGGATGTGGGACATACAGCGAGATGTTTGCTGCTTTTACATTTGGCTGTTGGGAGATTTACAGCACAAAGATATCTAGTTGATTTGAAGCAGTTCCGAGAAAGTCTAAACATAATCCTCACTTTTCCCTCCTGGCACTTTCCCTGTAGGAGATACCGCAAGACGTTTCTGTATATTGGGCACAGCGCTCTGCAGGGTGTTAGCAGAGAGTTTCCCGGGACAGTGAAACCCTATGTCAGAGACACTGAGAAGAAGCCCCAACGTTCCTTCCAGGCACTTTCAGTGTGGGTGCCTTCTCCACGTGGTTCCTGGTTTCACTGCAGCTCTGAAGAGAATGTTAGCAAAGAGGTAATCGGGACAGTGCAAACAGTACTCAAAGACAGGGAGAGCAAGCTCTCTCTTGGCACTTTGGATGTGGGACATACAGCGAGATGTTTGCTGCTTTTACATTTGGCTGTTGGGAGATTTACAGCACAAAGATATCTAGTTGATTTGAAGCAGTTCCGAGAAAGTCTAAGCATAATCCTCACTTTTCCCTCCTGGCACTTTCCCTGTAGGAGATACCGCAAGATTTTTCTGTATATTGGGCACAGCGCTCTGCAGGGTGTTAGCAGAGAGTTTCCCGGGACAGTGAAACCCTATATCAGAGACACTGAGAAGAAGCCCCAACGTTCTTTCTAGGCACTTTCAGTGTGGGTGCCTTCTCCACGTGGTTCCTGGTTTCACTGCAGCTCTGAAGAGAATGTTAGCAAAGAGGTAATCGGGACAGTGCAAACAGTACTCAAAGACAGGGAGAGCAAGCTCTCTCTTGGCACTTTGGATGTGGGACATACAGCGAGATGTTTGCTGCTTTTACATTTGGCTGTTGGGAGATTTACAGCACAAAGATATCTAGTTGATTTGAAGCAGTTCCGAGAAAGTCTAAACATAATCCTCACTTTTCCCTCCTGGCACTTTCCCTGTAGGAGATACCGCAAGACGTTTCTGTATATTGGGCACAGCGCTCTGCAGGGTGTTAGCAGAGAGTTTCCCGGGACAGTGAAACCCTATATCAGAGACACTGAGAAGAAGCCCCAACGTTCCTTCCAGGCACTTTCAGTGTGGGTGCCTTCTCCACGTGGTTCCTGGTTTCACTGCAGCTCTGAAGAGAATGTTAGCAAAGAGGTAATCGGGACAGTGCAAACAGTACTCAAAGACAGGGAGAGCAAGCTCTCTCTTGGCACTTTGGATGTGGGACATACAGCGAGATGTTTGCTGCTTTTGCGTTTGGCTGTTGGGAGATTTACAGCACAAAGATATCTAGTTGATTTGAAGCAGTTCCGAGAAAGTCTAAACATAATCCTCACTTTTCCCTCCTGGCACTTTCCCTGTAGGAGATACCGCAAGACGTTTCTGTATATTGGGCACAGCGCTCTGCAGGGTGTTAGCAGAGAGTTTCCCGGGACAGTGAAACCCTATATCAGAGACACTGAGAAGAAGCCCCAACGTTCCCTCCAGGCACTTTCAGTGTGGGTGCCTTCTCCACGTGGTTCCTGGTTTCACTGCAGCTCTGAAGAGAATGTTAGCAAAGAGGTAATCGGGACAGTGCAAACAGTACTCAAAGACAGGGAGAGCAAGCTCTCTCTTGGCACTTTGGATGTGGGACATACAGCGAGATGTTTGCTGCTTTTACATTTGGCTGTTGGGAGATTTACAGCACAAAGATATCTAGTTGATTTGAAGCAGTTCCGAGAAAGTCTAAACATAATCCTCACTTTAACCTCCTGGCACTTTCCCTGTAGGAGATACCGCAAGACGTTTCTGTATATTGGGCACAGCGCTCTGCAGGGTGTTAGCAGAGAGTTTCCCGGGACAGTGAAACCCTATATCAGAGACACTGAGAAGAAGCCCCAACGTTCCCTCCAGGCACTTTCAGTGTGGGTGCCTTCTCCACGTGGTTCCTGGTTTCACTGCAGCTCTGAAGAGAATGTTAGCAAAGAGGTAATCGGGACAGTGCAAACAGTACTCAAAGACAGGGAGAGCAAGCTCTCTCTTGGCACTTTGGATGTGGGACATACAGCGAGATGTTTGCTGCTTTTACATTTGGCTGTTGGGAGATTTACAGCACAAAGATATCTAGTTGATTTGAAGCAGTTCCGAGAAAGTCTAAACATAATCCTCACTTTTCCCTCCTGGCACTTTCCCTGTAGGAGATACCGCAAGACGTTTCTGTATATTGGGCACAGCGCTCTGCAGGGTGTTAGCAGAGAGTTTCCCGGGACAGTGAAACCCTATATCAGAGACACTGAGAAGAAGCCCCAATGTTCCCTCCAGGCACTTTCAGTGTGGGTGCCTTCTCCACGTGGTTCCTGGTTTCACTGCAGCTCTGAAGAGAATGTTAGCAAAGGGGTAATCGGGACAGCGCAAACAGTACTCAAAGACAGGGAGAGCAAGCTCTCTCTTGGCACTTTGGATGTGGGACATACAGCGAGATGTTTGCTGCTTTTACATTTGGCTGTTGGGAGATTTACAGCACAAAGATATCTAGTTGATTTGAAGCAGTTCCGAGAAAGTCTAAACATAATCCTCACTTTAACCTCCTGGCACTTTCCCTGTAGGAGATACCGCAAGACGTTTCTGTATATTGGGCACAGCGCTCTGCAGGGTGTTAGCAGAGAGTTTCCCGGGACAGTGAAACCCTATATCAGAGACACTGAGAAGAAGCCCCAACGTTCCCTCCAGGCACTTTCAGTGTGGGTGCCTTCTCCACGTGGTTCCTGGTTTCACTGCAGCTCTGAAGAGAATGTTAGCAAAGAGGTAATCGGGACAGTGCAAACAGTACTCAAAGACAGGGAGAGCAAGCTCTCTCTTGGCACTTTGGATGTGGGACATACAGCGAGATGTTTGCTGCTTTTACATTTGGCTGTTGGGAGATTTACAGCACAAAGATATCTAGTTGATTTGAAGCAGTTCCGAGAAAGTCTAAACATAATCCTCACTTTTCCCTCCTGGCACTTTCCCTGTAGGAGATACCGCAAGACGTTTCTGTATATTGGGCACAGCGCTCTGCAGGGTGTTAGCAGAGAGTTTCCCGGGACAGTGAAACCCTATATCAGAGACACTGAGAAGAAGCCCCAATGTTCCCTCCAGGCACTTTCAGTGTGGGTGCCTTCTCCACGTGGTTCCTGGTTTCACTGCAGCTCTGAAGAGAATGTTAGCAAAGGGGTAATCGGGACAGCGCAAACAGTACTCAAAGACAGGGAGAGCAAGCTCTCTCTTGGCACTTTGGATGTGGGACATACAGCGAGATGTTTGCTGCTTTTACATTTGGCTGTTGGGAGATTTACAGCACAAAGATATCTAGTTGATTTGAAGCAGTTCCGAGAAAGTCTAAACATAATCCTCACTTTTCCCTCCTGGCACTTTCCCTGTAGGAGATACCGCAAGACGTTTCTGTATATTGGGCACAGCGCTCTGCAGGGTGTTAGCAGAGAGTTTCCCGGGACAGTGAAACCCTATATCAGAGACACTGAGAAGAAGCCCCAATGTTCCCTCCAGGCACTTTCAGTGTGGGTGCCTTCTCCACGTGGTTCCTGGTTTCACTGCAGCTCTGAAGAGAATGTTAGCAAAGAGGTAATCGGGACAGTGCAAACAGTACTCAAAGACAGGGAGAGCAAGCTCTCTCTTGGCACTTTGGATGTGGGACATACAGCGAGATGTTTGCTGCTTTTACATTTGGCTGTTGGGAGATTTACAGCACAAAGATATCTAGTTGATTTGAAGCAGTTCCGAGAAAGTCTAAACATAATCCTCACTTTTCCCTCCTGGCACTTTCCCTGTAGGAGATACCGCAAGACGTTTCTGTATATTGGGCACAGCGCTCTGCAGGGTGTTAGCAGAGAGTTTCCCGGGACAGTGAAACCCTATATCAGAGACACTGAGAAGAAGCCCCAATGTTCCCTCCAGGCACTTTCAGTGTGGGTGCCTTCTCCACGTGGTTCCTGGTTTCACTGCAGCTCTGAAGAGAATGTTAGCAAAGGGGTAATCGGGACAGCGCAAACAGTACTCAAAGACAGGGAGAGCAAGCTCTCTCTTGGCACTTTGGATGTGGGACATACAGCGAGATGTTTGCTGCTTTTACATTTGGCTGTTGGGAGATTTACAGCACAAAGATATCTAGTTGATTTGAAGCAGTTCCGAGAAAGTCTAAACATAATCCTCACTTTTCCCTCCTGGCACTTTCCCTGTAGGAGATACCGCAAGACGTTTCTGTATATTGGGCACAGCGCTCTGCAGGGTGTTAGCAGAGAGTTTCCCGGGACAGTGAAACCCTATATCAGAGACACTGAGAAGAAGCCCCAATGTTCCCTCCAGGCACTTTCAGTGTGGGTGCCTTCTCCACGTGGTTCCTGGTTTCACTGCAGCTCTGAAGAGAATGTTAGCAAAGAGGTAATCGGGACAGTGCAAACAGTACTCAAAGACAGGGAGAGCAAGCTCTCTCTTGGCACTTTGGATGTGGGACATACAGCGAGATGTTTGCTGCTTTTACATTTGGCTGTTGGGAGATTTACAGCACAAAGATATCTAGTTGATTTGAAGCAGTTCCGAGAAAGTCTAAACATAATCCTCACTTTTCCCTCCTGGCACTTTCCCTGTAGGAGATACCGCAAGACGTTTCTGTATATTGGGCACAGCGCTCTGCAGGGTGTTAGCAGAGAGTTTCCCGGGACAGTGAAACCCTATGTCAGAGACACTGAGAAGAAGCCCCAATGTTCCCTCCAGGCACTTTCAGTGTGGGTGCCTTCTCCACGTGGTTCCTGGTTTCACTGCAGCTCTGAAGAGAATGTTAGCAAAGAGTTAATCGGGACAGTGCAAACAGTACTCAAAGACAGGGAGAGCAAGCTCTCTCTTGGCACTTTGGATGTGGGACATACAGCGAGATATTTGCTGCTTTTACATATGGCTGTTGGGAGATTTACAGCACAAAGATATCTAGTTGATTTGAAGCAGTTCCGAGAAAGTCTAAACATAATCCTCACTTTTCCCTCCTGGCACTTTCCCTGTAGGAGATACCGCAAGACGTTTCTGTATATTGGGCACAGCGCTCTGCAGGGTGTTAGCAGAGAGTTTCCCGGGACAGTGAAACCCTATATCAGAGACACTGAGAAGAAGCCCCAATGTTCCCTCCAGGCACTTTCAGTGTGGGTGCCTTCTCCACGTGGTTCCTGGTTTCACTGCAGCTCTGAAGAGAATGTTAGCAAAGAGGTAATCGGGACAGCGCAAACAGTACTCAAAGACAGGGAGAGCAAGCTCTCTCTTGGCACTTTGGATGTGGGACATACAGCGAGATGTTTGCTGCTTTTACATTTGGCTGTTGGGAGATTTACAGCACAAAGATATCTAGTTGATTTGAAGCAGTTCCGAGAAAGTCTAAACATAATCCTCACTTTTCCCTCCTGGCACTTTCCCTGTAGGAGATACCGCAAGACGTTTCTGTATATTGGGCACAGCGCTCTGCAGGGTGTTAGCAGAGAGTTTCCCGGGACAGTGAAACCCTATATCAGAGACACTGAGAAGAAGCCCCAAGGTTCCTTCCAGGCACTTTCAGTGTGGGTGCCTTCTCCACGTGGTTCCTGGTTTCACTGCAGCTCTGAAGAGAATGTTAGCAAAGAGGTAATCGGGACAGCGCAAACAGTACTCAAAGACAGGGAGAGCAAGCTCTACATTACTCTCTTGGCACTTTGGATGTGGGACATACAGCGAGATGTTTGCTGCTTTTGCGTTTGGCTGTTGGGAGATTTACAGCACAAAGATATCTAGTTGATTTGAAGCAGTTCCGAGAAAGTCTAAGCATAATCCTCACTTTTCCCTCCTGGCACTTTCCCTGTAGGGGATACCGCAAGACATTTCTGTATATTGGGCACAGCGCTCTGCAGGGTGTTAGCAGAGAGTTTCCCGGGACAGTGAAACCCTATGTCAGAGACACTGAGAAGAAGCCCCAATGTTCCCTCCAGGCACTTTCAGTGTGGGTGCCTTCTCCACGTGGTTCCTGGTTTCACTGCAGCTCTGAAGAGAATGTTAGCAAAGAGTTAATCGGGACAGTGCAAACAGTACTCAAAGACAGGGAGAGCAAGCTCTCTCTTGGCACTTTGGATGTGGGACATACAGCGAGATATTTGCTGCTTTTACATATGGCTGTTGGGAGATTTACAGCACAAAGATATCTAGTTGATTTGAAGCAGTTCCGAGAAAGTCTAAACATAATCCTCACTTTTCCCTCCTGGCACTTTCCCTGTAGGAGATACCGCAAGACGTTTCTGTATATTGGGCACAGCGCTCTGCAGGGTGTTAGCAGAGAGTTTCCCGGGACAGTGAAACCCTATATCAGAGACACTGAGAAGAAGCCCCAATGTTCCCTCCAGGCACTTTCAGTGTGGGTGCCTTCTCCACGTGGTTCCTGGTTTCACTGCAGCTCTGAAGAGAATGTTAGCAAAGAGGTAATCGGGACAGCGCAAACAGTACTCAAAGACAGGGAGAGCAAGCTCTCTCTTGGCACTTTGGATGTGGGACATACAGCGAGATGTTTGCTGCTTTTACATTTGGCTGTTGGGAGATTTACAGCACAAAGATATCTAGTTGATTTGAAGCAGTTCCGAGAAAGTCTAAACATAATCCTCACTTTTCCCCCCTGGCACTTTCCCTGTAGGAGATACCGCAAGACGTTTCTGTATATTGGGCACAGCGCTCTGCAGGGTGTTAGCAGAGAGTTTCCCGGGACAGTGAAACCCTATATCAGAGACACTGAGAAGAAGCCCCAAGGTTCCTTCCAGGCACTTTCAGTGTGGGTGCCTTCTCCACGTGGTTCCTGGTTTCACTGCAGCTCTGAAGAGAATGTTAGCAAAGGGGTAATCGGGACAGCGCAAACAGTACTCAAAGACAGGGAGAGCAAGCTCTCTCTTGGCACTTTGGATGTGGGACATACAGCGAGATGTTTGCTGCTTTTGCGTTTGGCTGTTGGGAGATTTACAGCACAAAGATATCTAGTTGATTTGAAGCAGTTCCGAGAAAGTCTAAGCATAATCCTCACTTTTCCCTCCTGGCACTTTCCCTGTAGGGGATACCGCAAGACATTTCTGTATATTGGGCACAGCGCTCTGCAGGGTGTTAGCAGAGAGTTTCCCGGGACAGTGAAACCCTATGTCAGAGACACTGAGAAGAAGCCCCAATGTTCCCTCCAGGCACTTTCAGTGTGGGTGCCTTCTCCACGTGGTTCCTGGTTTCACTGCAGCTCTGAAGAGAATGTTAGCAAAGGGGTAATCGGGACAGCGCAAACAGTACTCAAAGACAGGGAGAGCAAGCTCTCTCTTGGCACTTTGGATGTGGGACATACAGCGAGATATTTGCTGCTTTTACATATGGCTGTTGGGAGATTTACAGCACAAAGATATCTAGTTGATTTGAAGCAGTTCCGAGAAAGTCTAAACATAATCCTCACTTTTCCCTCCTGGCACTTTCCCTGTAGGAGATACCGCAAGACGTTTCTGTATATTGGGCACAGCGCTCTGCAGGGTGTTAGCAGAGAGTTTCCCGGGACAGTGAAACCCTATATCAGAGACACTGAGAAGAAGCCCCAATGTTCCCTCCAGGCACTTTCAGTGTGGGTGCCTTCTCCACGTGGTTCCTGGTTTCACTGCAGCTCTGAAGAGAATGTTAGCAAAGGGGTAATCGGGACAGCGCAAACAGTACTCAAAGACAGGGAGAGCAAGCTCTCTCTTGGCACTTTGGATGTGGGACATACAGCGAGATGTTTGCTGCTTTTACATTTGGCTGTTGGGAGATTTACAGCACAAAGATATCTAGTTGATTTGAAGCAGTTCCGAGAAAGTCTAAACATAATCCTCACTTTTCCCTCCTGGCACTATCCCTGTAGGAGATACCGCAAGACGTTTCTGTATATTGGGCACAGCGCTCTGCAGGGTGTTAGCAGAGAGTTTCCCGGGACAGTGAAACCCTATATCAGAGACACTGAGAAGAAGCCCCAATGTTCCCTCCAGGCACTTTCAGTGTGGGTGCCTTCTCCACGTGGTTCCTGGTTTCACTGCAGCTCTGAAGAGAATGTTAGCAAAGAGGTAATCGGGACAGTGCAAACAGTACTCAAAGACAGGGAGAGCAAGCTCTCTCTTGGCACTTTGGATGTGGGACATACAGCGAGATGTTTGCTGCTTTTACATTTGGCTGTTGGGAGATTTACAGCACAAAGATATCTAGTTGATTTGAAGCAGTTCCGAGAAAGTCTAAACATAATCCTCACTTTTCCCTCCTGGCACTATCCCTGTAGGAGATACCGCAAGACGTTTCTGTATATTGGGCACAGCGCTCTGCAGGGTGTTAGCAGAGAGTTTCCCGGGACAGTGAAACCCTATATCAGAGACACTGAGAAGAAGCCCCAATGTTCCCTCCAGGCACTTTCAGTGTGGGTGCCTTCTCCACGTGGTTCCTGGTTTCACTGCAGCTCTGAAGAGAATGTTAGCAAAGAGGTAATCGGGACAGCGCAAACAGTACTCAAAGACAGGGAGAGCAAGCTCTCTCTTGGCACTTTGGATGTGGGACATACAGCGAGATGTTTGCTGCTTTTGCGTTTGGCTGTTGGGAGATTTACAGCACAAAGATATCTAGTTGATTTGAAGCAGTTCCGAGAAAGTCTAAACATAATCCTCACTTTTCCCTCCTGGCACTTTCCCTGTAGGAGATACCGCAAGACGTTTCTGTATATTGGGCACAGCGCTCTGCAGGGTGTTAGCAGAGAGTTTCCCGGGACAGTGAAACCCTATATCAGAGACACTGAGAAGAAGCCCCAACGTTCCCTCCAGGCACTTTCAGTGTGGGTGCCTTCTCCACGTGGTTCCTGGTTTCACTGCAGCTCTGAAGAGAATGTTAGCAAAGAGGTAATCGGGACAGTGCAAACAGTACTCAAAGACAGGGAGAGCAAGCTCTCTCTTGGCACTTTGGATGTGGGACATACAGCGAGATGTTTGCTGCTTTTACATTTGGCTGTTGGGAGATTTACAGCACAAAGATATCTAGTTGATTTGAAGCAGTTCCGAGAAAGTCTAAGCATAATCCTCACTTTTCCCTCCTGGCACTTTCCCTGTAGGGGATACCGCAAGACATTTCTGTATATTGGGCACAGCGCTCTGCAGGGTGTTAGCAGAGACTTTCCCGGGACAGTGAAACCCTATGTCAGAGACACTGAGAAGAAGCCCCAATGTTCCCTCCAGGCACTTTCAGTGTGGGTGCCTTCTCCACGTGGTTCCTGGTTTCACTGCAGCTCTGAAGAGAATGTTAGCAAAGGGGTAATCGGGACAGCGCAAACAGTACTCAAAGACAGGGAGAGCAAGCTCTCTCTTGGCACTTTGGATGTGGGACATACAGCGAGATGTTTGCTGCTTTTACATTTGGCTGTTGGGAGATTTACAGCACAAAGATATCTAGTTGATTTGAAGCAGTTCCGAGAAAGTCTAAACATAATCCTCACTTTTCCCTCCTGGCACTATCCCTGTAGGAGATACCGCAAGACGTTTCTGTATATTGGGCACAGCGCTCTGCAGGGTGTTAGCAGAGAGTTTCCCGGGACAGTGAAACCCTATATCAGAGACACTGAGAAGAAGCCCCAATGTTCCCTCCAGGCACTTTCAGTGTGGGTGCCTTCTCCACGTGGTTCCTGGTTTCACTGCAGCTCTGAAGAGAATGTTAGCAAAGAGGTAATCGGGACAGTGCAAACAGTACTCAAAGACAGGGAGAGCAAGCTCTCTCTTGGCACTTTGGATGTGGGACATACAGCGAGATGTTTGCTGCTTTTACATTTGGCTGTTGGGAGATTTACAGCACAAAGATATCTAGTTGATTTGAAGCAGTTCCGAGAAAGTCTAAACATAATCCTCACTTTTCCCTCCTGGCACTATCCCTGTAGGAGATACCGCAAGACGTTTCTGTATATTGGGCACAGCGCTCTGCAGGGTGTTAGCAGAGAGTTTCCCGGGACAGTGAAACCCTATATCAGAGACACTGAGAAGAAGCCCCAATGTTCCCTCCAGGCACTTTCAGTGTGGGTGCCTTCTCCACGTGGTTCCTGGTTTCACTGCAGCTCTGAAGAGAATGTTAGCAAAGAGGTAATCGGGACAGTGCAAACAGTACTCAAAGACAGGGAGAGCAAGCTCTCTCTTGGCACTTTGGATGTGGGACATACAGCGAGATGTTTGCTGCTTTTACATTTGGCTGTTGGGAGATTTACAGCACAAAGATATCTAGTTGATTTGAAGCAGTTCCGAGAAAGTCTAAGCATAATCCTCACTTTTCCCTCCTGGCACTTTCCCTGTAGGGGATACCGCAAGACATTTCTGTATATTGGGCACAGCGCTGTGCAGGGTGTTAGCAGAGACTTTCCCGGGACAGTGAAACCCTATGTCAGAGACACTGAGAAGAAGCCCCAATGTTCCCTCCAGGCACTTTCAGTGTGGGTGCCTTCTCCACGTGGTTCCTGGTTTCACTGCAGCTCTGAAGAGAATGTTAGCAAAGGGGTAATCGGGACAGCGCAAACAGTACTCAAAGACAGGGAGAGCAAGCTCTCTCTTGGCACTTTGGATGTGGGACATACAGCGAGATGTTTGCTGCTTTTACATTTGGCTGTTGGGAGATTTACAGCACAAAGATATCTAGTTGATTTGAAGCAGTTCCGAGAAAGTCTAAACATAATCCTCACTTTTCCCTCCTGGCACTATCCCTGTAGGAGATACCGCAAGACGTTTCTGTATATTGGGCACAGCGCTCTGCAGGGTGTTAGCAGAGAGTTTCCCGGGACAGTGAAACCCTATATCAGAGACACTGAGAAGAAGCCCCAATGTTCCCTCCAGGCACTTTCAGTGTGGGTGCCTTCTCCACGTGGTTCCTGGTTTCACTGCAGCTCTGAAGAGAATGTTAGCAAAGAGGTAATCGGGACAGCGCAAACAGTACTCAAAGACAGGGAGAGCAAGCTCTCTCTTGGCACTTTGGATGTGGGACATACAGCGAGATGTTTGCTGCTTTTGCGTTTGGCTGTTGGGAGATTTACAGCACAAAGATATCTAGTTGATTTGAAGCAGTTCCGAGAAAGTCTAAACATAATCCTCACTTTTCCCTCCTGGCACTTTCCCTGTAGGAGATACCGCAAGACGTTTCTGTATATTGGGCACAGCGCTCTGCAGGGTGTTAGCAGAGAGTTTCCCGGGACAGTGAAACCCTATATCAGAGACACTGAGAAGAAGCCCCAACGTTCCCTCCAGGCACTTTCAGTGTGGGTGCCTTCTCCACGTGGTTCCTGGTTTCACTGCAGCTCTGAAGAGAATGTTAGCAAAGAGGTAATCGGGACAGTGCAAACAGTACTCAAAGACAGGGAGAGCAAGCTCTCTCTTGGCACTTTGGATGTGGGACATACAGCGAGATGTTTGCTGCTTTTACATTTGGCTGTTGGGAGATTTACAGCACAAAGATATCTAGTTGATTTGAAGCAGTTCCGAGAAAGTCTAAGCATAATCCTCACTTTTCCCTCCTGGCACTTTCCCTGTAGGGGATACCGCAAGACATTTCTGTATATTGGGCACAGCGCTCTGCAGGGTGTTAGCAGAGACTTTCCCGGGACAGTGAAACCCTATGTCAGAGACACTGAGAAGAAGCCCCAATGTTCCCTCCAGGCACTTTCAGTGTGGGTGCCTTCTCCACGTGGTTCCTGGTTTCACTGCAGCTCTGAAGAGAATGTTAGCAAAGGGGTAATCGGGACAGCGCAAACAGTACTCAAAGACAGGGAGAGCAAGCTCTCTCTTGGCACTTTGGATGTGGGACATACAGCGAGATGTTTGCTGCTTTTACATTTGGCTGTTGGGAGATTTACAGCACAAAGATATCTAGTTGATTTGAAGCAGTTCCGAGAAAGTCTAAACATAATCCTCACTTTTCCCTCCTGGCACTTTCCCTGTAGGAGATACCGCAAGACGTTTCTGTATATTGGGCACAGCGCTCTGCAGGGTGTTAGCAGAGAGTTTCCCGGGACAGTGAAACCCTATATCAGAGACACTGAGAAGAAGCCCCAACGTTCCTTCCAGGCACTTTCAGTGTGGGTGCCTTCTCCACGTGGTTCCTGGTTTCACTGCAGCTCTGAAGAGAATGTTAGCAAAGAGGTAATCGGGACAGCGCAAACAGTACTCAAAGACAGGGAGAGCAAGCTCTCTCTTGGCACTTTGGATGTGGGACATACAGCGAGATGTTTGCTGCTTTTGCGTTTGGCTGTTGGGAGATTTACAGCACAAAGATATCTAGTTGATTTGAAGCAGTTCCGAGAAAGTCTAAACATAATCCTCACTTTTCCCTCCTGGCACTTTCCCTGTAGGAGATACCGCAAGACGTTTCTGTATATTGGGCACAGCGCTCTGCAGGGTGTTAGCAGAGAGTTTCCCGGGACAGTGAAACCCTATATCAGAGACACTGAGAAGAAGCCCCAATGTTCCCTCCAGGCACTTTCAGTGTGGGTGCCTTCTCCACGTGGTTCCTGGTTTCACTGCAGCTCTGAAGAGAATGTTAGCAAAGAGGTAATCGGGACAGTGCAAACAGTACTCAAAGACAGGGAGAGCAAGCTCTCTCTTGGCACTTTGGATGTGGGACATACAGCGAGATGTTTGCTGCTTTTACATTTGGCTGTTGGGAGATTTACAGCACAAAGATATCTAGTTGATTTGAAGCAGTTCCGAGAAAGTCTAAACATAATCCTCACTTTTTCCTCCTGGCACTTTCCCTGTAGGAGATACCGCAAGACGTTTCTGTATATTGGGCACAGCGCTCTGCAGGGTGTTAGCAGAGAGTTTCCCGGGACAGTGAAACCCTATATCAGAGACACTGAGAAGAAGCCCCAACGTTCCCTCCAGGCACTTTCAGTGTGGGTGCCTTCTCCACGTGGTTCCTGGTTTCACTGCAGCTCTGAAGAGAATGTTAGCAAAGAGGTAATCGGGACAGTGCAAACAGTACTCAAAGACAGGGAGAGCAAGCTCTCTCTTGGCACTTTGGATGTGGGACATACAGCGAGATGTTTGCTGCTTTTGCATTTGGCTGTTGGGAGATTTACAGCACAAAGATATCTAGTTGATTTGAAGCAGTTCCGAGAAAGTCTAAACATAATCCTCACTTTAACCTCCTGGCACTTTCCCTGTAGGAGATACCGCAAGACGTTTCTGTATATTGGGCACAGCGCTCTGCAGGGTGTTAGCAGAGAGTTTCCCGGGACAGTGAAACCCTATATCAGAGACACTGAGAAGAAGCCCCAACGTTCCCTCCAGGCACTTTCAGTGTGGGTGCCTTCTCCACGTGGTTCCTGGTTTCACTGCAGCTCTGAAGAGAATGTTAGCAAAGAGGTAATCGGGACAGTGCAAACAGTACTCAAAGACAGGGAGAGCAAGCTCTCTCTTGGCACTTTGGATGTGGGACATACAGCGAGATGTTTGCTGCTTTTACATTTGGCTGTTGGGAGATTTACAGCACAAAGATATCTAGTTGATTTGAAGCAGTTCCGAGAAAGTCTAAACATAATCCTCACTTTTCCCTCCTGGCACTTTCCCTGTAGGGGATACCGCAAGACGTTTCTGTATATTGGGCACAGCGCTCTGCAGGGTGTTAGCAGAGAGTTTCCCGGGACAGTGAAACCCTATATCAGAGACACTGAGAAGAAGCCCCAATGTTCCCTCCAGGCACTTTCAGTGTGGGTGCCTTCTCCACGTGGTTCCTGGTTTCACTGCAGCTCTGAAGAGAATGTTAGCAAAGGGGTAATCGGGACAGCGCAAACAGTACTCAAAGACAGGGAGAGCAAGCTCTCTCTTGGCACTTTGGATGTGGGACATACAGCGAGATGTTTGCTGCTTTTACATTTGGCTGTTGGGAGATTTACAGCACAAAGATATCTAGTTGATTTGAAGCAGTTCCGAGAAAGTCTAAACATAATCCTCACTTTTCCCTCCTGGCACTTTCCCTGTAGGAGATACCGCAAGACGTTTCTGTATATTGGGCACAGCGCTCTGCAGGGTGTTAGCAGAGAGTTTCCCGGGACAGTGAAACCCTATATCAGAGACACTGAGAAGAAGCCCCAATGTTCCCTCCAGGCACTTTCAGTGTGGGTGCCTTCTCCACGTGGTTCCTGGTTTCACTGCAGCTCTGAAGAGAATGTTAGCAAAGAGGTAATCGGGACAGTGCAAACAGTACTCAAAGACAGGGAGAGCAAGCTCTCTCTTGGCACTTTGGATGTGGGACATACAGCGAGATGTTTGCTGCTTTTACATTTGGCTGTTGGGAGATTTACAGCACAAAGATATCTAGTTGATTTGAAGCAGTTCCGAGAAAGTCTAAACATAATCCTCACTTTTCCCTCCTGGCACTTTCCCTGTAGGAGATACCGCAAGACGTTTCTGTATATTGGGCACAGCGCTCTGCAGGGTGTTAGCAGAGAGTTTCCCGGGACAGTGAAACCCTATGTCAGAGACACTGAGAAGAATCCCCAATGTTCCCTCCAGGCACTTTCAGTGTGGGTGCCTTCTCCACGTGGTTCCTGGTTTCACTGCAGCTCTGAAGAGAATGTTAGCAAAGAGGTAATCGGGACAGTGCAAACAGTACTCAAAGACAGGGAGAGCAAGCTCTCTCTTGGCACTTTGGATGTGGGACATACAGCGAGACATTTGCTGCTTTTACATATGGCTGTTGGGAGATTTACAGCACAAAGATATCTAGTTGATTTGAAGCAGTTCCGAGAAAGTCTAAACATAATCCTCACTTTTCCCTCCTGGCACTTTCCCTGTAGGAGATACCGCAAGACGTTTCTGTATATTGGGCACAGCGCTCTGCAGGGTGTTAGCAGAGAGTTTCCCGGGACAGTGAAACCCTATATCAGAGACACTGAGAAGAAGCCCCAACGTTCCCTCCAGGCACTTTCAGTGTGGGTGCCTTCTCCACGTGGTTCCTGGTTTCACTGCAGCTCTGAAGAGAATGTTAGCAAAGAGGTAATCGGGACAGCGCAAACAGTACTCAAAGACAGGGAGAGCAAGCTCTCTCTTGGCACTTTGGATGTGGGACATACAGCGAGATGTTTGCTGCTTTTACATTTGGCTGTTGGGAGATTTACAGCACAAAGATATCTAGTTGATTTGAAGCAGTTCCGAGAAAGTCTAAACATAATCCTCACTTTTCCCTCCTGGCACTATCCCTGTAGGAGATACCGCAAGACGTTTCTGTATATTGGGCACAGCGCTCTGCAGGGTGTTAGCAGAGAGTTTCCCGGGACAGTGAAACCCTATATCAGAGACACTGAGAAGAAGCCCCAATGTTCCCTCCAGGCACTTTCAGTGTGGGTGCCTTCTCCACGTGGTTCCTGGTTTCACTGCAGCTCTGAAGAGAATGTTAGCAAAGAGGTAATCGGGACAGTGCAAACAGTACTCAAAGACAGGGAGAGCAAGCTCTCTCTTGGCACTTTGGATGTGGGACATACAGCGAGATGTTTGCTGCTTTTACATTTGGCTGTTGGGAGATTTACAGCACAAAGATATCTAGTTGATTTGAAGCAGTTCCGAGAAAGTCTAAGCATAATCCTCACTTTTCCCTCCTGGCACTTTCCCTGTAGGGGATACCGCAAGACATTTCTGTATATTGGGCACAGCGCTGTGCAGGGTGTTAGCAGAGACTTTCCCGGGACAGTGAAACCCTATATCAGAGACACTGAGAAGAAGCCCCAATGTTCCCTCCAGGCACTTTCAGTGTGGGTGCCTTCTCCACGTGGTTCCTGGTTTCACTGCAGCTCTGAAGAGAATGTTAGCAAAGGGGTAATCGGGACAGCGCAAACAGTACTCAAAGACAGGGAGAGCAAGCTCTCTCTTGGCACTTTGGATGTGGGACATACAGCGAGATGTTTGCTGCTTTTACATTTGGCTGTTGGGAGATTTACAGCACAAAGATATCTAGTTGATTTGAAGCAGTTCCGAGAAAGTCTAAACATAATCCTCACTTTTCCCTCCTGGCACTATCCCTGTAGGAGATACCGCAAGACGTTTCTGTATATTGGGCACAGCGCTCTGCAGGGTGTTAGCAGAGAGTTTCCCGGGACAGTGAAACCCTATATCAGAGACACTGAGAAGAAGCCCCAATGTTCCCTCCAGGCACTTTCAGTGTGGGTGCCTTCTCCACGTGGTTCCTGGTTTCACTGCAGCTCTGAAGAGAATGTTAGCAAAGAGGTAATCGGGACAGCGCAAACAGTACTCAAAGACAGGGAGAGCAAGCTCTCTCTTGGCACTTTGGATGTGGGACATACAGCGAGATGTTTGCTGCTTTTGCGTTTGGCTGTTGGGAGATTTACAGCACAAAGATATCTAGTTGATTTGAAGCAGTTCCGAGAAAGTCTAAGCATAATCCTCACTTTTCCCTCCTGGCACTTTCCCTGTAGGGGATACCGCAAGACATTTCTGTATATTGGGCACAGCGCTGTGCAGGGTGTTAGCAGAGACTTTCCCGGGACAGTGAATCCCTATGTCAGAGACACTGAGAAGAAGCCCCAATGTTCCCTCCAGGCACTTTCAGTGTGGGTGCCTTCTCCACGTGGTTCCTGGTTTCACTGCAGCTCTGAAGAGAATGTTAGCAAAGGGGTAATCGGGACAGCGCAAACAGTACTCAAAGACAGGGAGAGCAAGCTCTCTCTTGGCACTTTGGGTGTGGGACATACAGCGAGATGTTTGCTGCTTTTACATTTGGCTGTTGGGAGATTTACAGCACAAAGATATCTAGTTGATTTGAAGCAGTTCCGAGAAAGTCTAAACATAATCCTCACTTTTCCCTCCTGGCACTTTCCCTGTAGGGGATACCGCAAGACGTTTCTGTATATTGGGCACAGCGCTCTGCAGGGTGTTAGCAGAGAGTTTCCCGGGACAGTGAAACCCTATATCAGAGACACTGAGAAGAAGCCCCAATGTTCCCTCCAGGCACTTTCAGTGTGGGTGCCTTCTCCACGTGGTTCCTGGTTTCACTGCAGCTCTGAAGAGAATGTTAGCAAAGAGGTAATCGGGACAGTGCAAACAGTACTCAAAGACAGGGAGAGCAAGCTCTCTCTTGGCACTTTGGATGTGGGACATACAGCGAGATGTTTGCTGCTTTTACATTTGGCTGTTGGGAGATTTACAGCACAAAGATATCTAGTTGATTTGAAGCAGTTCCGAGAAAGTCTAAACATAATCCTCACTTTTCCCTCCTGGCACTATCCCTGTAGGAGATACCGCAAGACGTTTCTGTATATTGGGCACAGCGCTCTGCAGGGTGTTAGCAGAGAGTTTCCCGGGACAGTGAAACCCTATATCAGAGACACTGAGAAGAAGCCCCAACGTTCCCTCCAGGCACTTTCAGTGTGGGTGCCTTCTCCACGTGGTTCCTGGTTTCACTGCAGCTCTGAAGAGAATGTTAGCAAAGAGGTAATCGGGACAGTGCAAACAGTACTCAAAGACAGGGAGAGCAAGCTCTCTCTTGGCACTTTGGATGTGGGACATACAGCGAGATGTTTGCTGCTTTTACATTTGGCTGTTGGGAGATTTACAGCACAAAGATATCTAGTTGATTTGAAGCAGTTCCGAGAAAGTCTAAGCATAATCCTCACTTTTCCCTCCTGGCACTTTCCCTGTAGGGGATACCGCAAGACATTTCTGTATATTGGGCACAGCGCTGTGCAGGGTGTTAGCAGAGACTTTCCCGGGACAGTGAAACCCTATGTCAGAGACACTGAGAAGAAGCCCCAATGTTCCCTCCAGGCACTTTCAGTGTGGGTGCCTTCTCCACGTGGTTCCTGGTTTCACTGCAGCTCTGAAGAGAATGTTAGCAAAGGGGTAATCGGGACAGCGCAAACAGTACTCAAAGACAGGGAGAGCAAGCTCTCTCTTGGCACTTTGGATGTGGGACATACAGCGAGATGTTTGCTGCTTTTACATTTGGCTGTTGGGAGATTTACAGCACAAAGATATCTAGTTGATTTGAAGCAGTTCCGAGAAAGTCTAAACATAATCCTCACTTTTCCCTCCTGGCACTATCCCTGTAGGAGATACCGCAAGACGTTTCTGTATATTGGGCACAGCGCTCTGCAGGGTGTTAGCAGAGAGTTTCCCGGGACAGTGAAACCCTATATCAGAGACACTGAGAAGAAGCCCCAATGTTCCCTCCAGGCACTTTCAGTGTGGGTGCCTTCTCCACGTGGTTCCTGGTTTCACTGCAGCTCTGAAGAGAATGTTAGCAAAGAGGTAATCGGGACAGCGCAAACAGTACTCAAAGACAGGGAGAGCAAGCTCTCTCTTGGCACTTTGGATGTGGGACATACAGCGAGATGTTTGCTGCTTTTGCGTTTGGCTGTTGGGAGATTTACAGCACAAAGATATCTAGTTGATTTGAAGCAGTTCCGAGAAAGTCTAAACATAATCCTCACTTTTCCCTCCTGGCACTTTCCCTGTAGGAGATACCGCAAGACGTTTCTGTATATTGGGCACAGCGCTCTGCAGGGTGTTAGCAGAGAGTTTCCCGGGACAGTGAAACCCTATATCAGAGACACTGAGAAGAAGCCCCAACGTTCCCTCCAGGCACTTTCAGTGTGGGTGCCTTCTCCACGTGGTTCCTGGTTTCACTGCAGCTCTGAAGAGAATGTTAGCAAAGAGGTAATCGGGACAGTGCAAACAGTACTCAAAGACAGGGAGAGCAAGCTCTCTCTTGGCACTTTGGATGTGGGACATACAGCGAGATGTTTGCTGCTTTTACATTTGGCTGTTGGGAGATTTACAGCACAAAGATATCTAGTTGATTTGAAGCAGTTCCGAGAAAGTCTAAACATAATCCTCACTTTTCCCTCCTGGCACTTTCCCTGTAGGAGATACCGCAAGACGTTTCTGTATATTGGGCACAGCGCTCTGCAGGGTGTTAGCAGAGAGTTTCCCGGGACAGTGAAACCCTATATCAGAGACACTGAGAAGAAGCCCCAATGTTCCCTCCAGGCACTTTCAGTGTGGGTGCCTTCTCCACGTGGTTCCTGGTTTCACTGCAGCTCTGAAGAGAATGTTAGCAAAGAGGTAATCGGGACAGTGCAAACAGTACTCAAAGACAGGGAGAGCAAGCTCTACATTACTCTCTTGGCACTTTGGATGTGGGACATACAGCGAGATGTTTGCTGCTTTTGCGTTTGGCTGTTGGGAGATTTACAGCACAAAGATATCTAGTTGATTTGAAGCAGTTCCGAGAAAGTCTAAGCATAATCCTCACTTTTCCCTCCTGGCACTTTCCCTGTAGGGGATACCGCAAGACATTTCTGTATATTGGGCACAGCGCTCTGCAGGGTGTTAGCAGAGAGTTTCCCGGGACAGTGAAACCCTATGTCAGAGACACTGAGAAGAAGCCCCAATGTTCCCTCCAGGCACTTTCAGTGTGGGTGCCTTCTCCACGTGGTTCCTGGTTTCACTGCAGCTCTGAAGAGAATGTTAGCAAAGGGGTAATCGGGACAGCGCAAACAGTACTCAAAGACAGGGAGAGCAAGCTCTCTCTTGGCACTTTGGATGTGGGACATACAGCGAGATGTTTGCTGCTTTTACATTTGGCTGTTGGGAGATTTACAGCACAAAGATATCTAGTTGATTTGAAGCAGTTCCGAGAAAGTCTAAACATAATCCTCACTTTTCCCTCCTGGCACTTTCCCTGTAGGAGATACCGCAAGACGTTTCTGTATATTGGGCACAGCGCTCTGCAGGGTGTTAGCAGAGAGTTTCCCGGGACAGTGAAACCCTATATCAGAGACACTGAGAAGAAGCCCCAACGTTCCTTCCAGGCACTTTCAGTGTGGGTGCCTTCTCCACGTGGTTCCTGGTTTCACTGCAGCTCTGAAGAGAATGTTAGCAAAGAGGTAATCGGGACAGCGCAAACAGTACTCAAAGACAGGGAGAGCAAGCTCTCTCTTGGCACTTTGGATGTGGGACATACAGCGAGATGTTTGCTGCTTTTGCGTTTGGCTGTTGGGAGATTTACAGCACAAAGATATCTAGTTGATTTGAAGCAGTTCCGAGAAAGTCTAAACATAATCCTCACTTTTCCCTCCTGGCACTTTCCCTGTAGGAGATACCGCAAGACGTTTCTGTATATTGGGCACAGCGCTCTGCAGGGTGTTAGCAGAGAGTTTCCCGGGACAGTGAAACCCTATATCAGAGACACTGAGAAGAAGCCCCAACGTTCCCTCCAGGCACTTTCAGTGTGGGTGCCTTCTCCACGTGGTTCCTGGTTTCACTGCAGCTCTGAAGAGAATGTTAGCAAAGAGGTAATCGGGACAGTGCAAACAGTACTCAAAGACAGGGAGAGCAAGCTCTACATTACTCTCTTGGCACTTTGGATGTGGGACATACAGTGAGATGTTTGCTGCTTTTGCGTTTGGCTGTTGGGAGATTTACAGCACAAAGATATCTAGTTGATTTGAAGCAGTTCCGAGAAAGTCTAAGCATAATCCTCACTTTTCCCTCCTGGCACTTTCCCTGTAGGGGATACCGCAAGACGTTTCTGTATATTGGGCACAGCGCTCTGCAGGGTGTTAGCAGAGACTTTCCCGGGACAGTGAAACCCTATGTCAGAGACACTGAGAAGAAGCCCCAATGTTCCCTCCAGGCACTTTCAGTGTGGGTGCCTTCTCCACGTGGTTCCTGGTTTCACTGCAGCTCTGAAGAGAATGTTAGCAAAGGGGTAATCGGGACAGCGCAAACAGTACTCAAAGGCAGGGAGAGCAAGCTCTCTCTTGGCACTTTGGATGTGGGACATACAGCGAGATGTTTGCTGCTTTTACATTTGGCTGTTGGGAGATTTACAGCACAAAGATATCTAGTTGATTTGAAGCAGTTCCGAGAAAGTCTAAACATAATCCTCACTTTTCCCTCCTGGCACTTTCCCTGTAGGAGATACCGCAAGACGTTTCTGTATATTGGGCACAGCGCTCTGCAGGGTGTTAGCAGAGACTTTCCCGGGACAGTGAAACCCTATATCAGAGACACTGAGAAGAAGCCCCAACGTTCCTTCCAGGCACTTTCAGTGTGGGTGCCTTCTCCACGTGGTTCCTGGTTTCACTGCAGCTCTGAAGAGAATGTTAGCAAAGAGGTAATCGGGACAGCGCAAACAGTACTCAAAGACAGGGAGAGCAAGCTCTCTCTTGGCACTTTGGATGTGGGACATACAGCGAGATGTTTGCTGCTTTTGCGTTTGGCTGTTGGGAGATTTACAGCACAAAGATATCTAGTTGATTTGAAGCAGTTCCGAGAAAGTCTAAACATAATCCTCACTTTTCCCTCCTGGCACTTTCCCTGTAGGAGATACCGCAAGACGTTTCTGTATATTGGGCACAGCGCTCTGCAGGGTGTTAGCAGAGAGTTTCCCGGGACAGTGAAACCCTATATCAGAGACACTGAGAAGAAGCCCCAATGTTCCCTCCAGGCACTTTCAGTGTGGGTGCCTTCTCCACGTGGTTCCTGGTTTCACTGCAGCTCTGAAGAGAATGTTAGCAAAGAGGTAATCGGGACAGTGCAAACAGTACTCAAAGACAGGGAGAGCAAGCTCTACATTACTCTCTTGGCACTTTGGATGTGGGACATACAGCGAGATGTTTGCTGCTTTTGCGTTTGGCTGTTGGGAGATTTACAGCACAAAGATATCTAGTTGATTTGAAGCAGTTCCGAGAAAGTCTAAGCATAATCCTCACTTTTCCCTCCTGGCACTTTCCCTGTAGGGGATACCGCAAGACATTTCTGTATATTGGGCACAGCGCTCTGCAGGGTGTTAGCAGAGACTTTCCCGGGACAGTGAAACCCTATGTCAGAGACACTGAGAAGAAGCCCCAATGTTCCCTCCAGGCACTTTCAGTGTGGGTGCCTTCTCCACGTGGTTCCTGGTTTCACTGCAGCTCTGAAGAGAATGTTAGCAAAGGGGTAATCGGGACAGTGCAAACAGTACTCAAAGACAGGGAGAGCAAGCTCTCTCTTGGCACTTTGGATGTGGGACATACAGCGAGATGTTTGCTGCTTTTACATTTGGCTGTTGGGAGATTTACAGCACAAAGATATCTAGTTGATTTGAAGCAGTTCCGAGAAAGTCTAAACATAATCCTCACTTTTCCCTCCTGGCACTTTCCCTGTAGGAGATACCGCAAGACGTTTCTGTATATTGGGCACAGCGCTCTGCAGGGTGTTAGCAGAGAGTTTCCCGGGACAGTGAAACCCTATATCAGAGACACTGAGAAGAAGCCCCAACGTTCCTTCCAGGCACTTTCTGTGTGGGTGCCTTCTCCACGTGGTTCCTGGTTTCACTGCAGCTCTGAAGAGAATGTTAGCAAAGAGGTAATCGGGACAGTGCAAACAGTACTCAAAGACAGGGAGAGCAAGCTCTCTCTTGGCACTTTGGATGTGGGACATACAGCGAGATGTTTGCTGCTTTTACATTTGGCTGTTGGGAGATTTACAGCACAAAGATATCTAGTTGATTTGAAGCAGTTCCGAGAAAGTCTAAACATAATCCTCACTTTTCCCTCCTGGCACTTTCCCTGTAGGAGATACCGCAAGACGTTTCTGTATATTGGGCACAGCGCTCTGCAGGGTGTTAGCAGAGAGTTTCCCGGGACAGTGAAACCCTATATCAGAGACACTGAGAAGAAGCCCCAACGTTCCTTCCAGGCACTTTCAGTGTGGGTGCCTTCTCCACGTGGTTCCTGGTTTCACAGCAGCTCTGAAGAGAATGTTAGCAAAGAGGTAATCGGGACAGTGCAAACAGTACTCAAAGACAGGGAGAGCAAGCTCTCTCTTGGCACTTTGGATGTGGGACATACAGCGAGATGTTTGCTGCTTTTACATTTGGCTGTTGGGAGATTTACAGCACAAAGATATCTAGTTGATTTGAAGCAGTTCCGAGAAAGTCTAAACATAATCCTCACTTTTCCCTCCTGGCACTATCCCTGTAGGAGATACCGCAAGACGTTTCTGTATATTGGGCACAGCGCTCTGCAGGGTGTTAGCAGAGAGTTTCCCGGGACAGTGAAACCCTATATCAGAGACACTGAGAAGAAGCCCCAATGTTCCCTCCAGGCACTTTCAGTGTGGGTGCCTTCTCCACGTGGTTCCTGGTTTCACTGCAGCTCTGAAGAGAATGTTAGCAAAGAGGTAATCGGGACAGCGCAAACAGTACTCAAAGACAGGGAGAGCAAGCTCTACATTACTCTCTTGGCACTTTGGATGTGGGACATACAGCGAGATGTTTGCTGCTTTTGCATTTGGCTGTTGGGAGATTTACAGCACAAAGATATCTAGTTGATTTGAAGAAGTTCCGAGAAAGTCTAAGCATAATCCTCACTTTTCCCTCCTGGCACTTTCCCTGTAGGGGATACCGCAAGACATTTCTGTATATTGGGCACAGCGCTCTGCAGGGTGTTAGCAGAGACTTTCCCGGGACAGTGAAACCCTATGTCAGAGACACTGAGAAGAAGCCCCAATGTTCCCTCCAGGCACTTTCAGTGTGGGTGCCTTCTCCACGTGGTTCCTGGTTTCACTGCAGCTCTGAAGAGAATGTTAGCAAAGGGGTAATCGGGACAGTGCAAACAGTACTCAAAGACAGGGAGAGCAAGCTCTCTCTTGGCACTTTGGATGTGGGACATACAGCGAGATGTTTGCTGCTTTTACATTTGGCTGTTGGGAGATTTACAGCACAAAGATATCTAGTTGATTTGAAGCAGTTCCGAGAAAGTCTAAACATAATCCTCACTTTTCCCTCCTGGCACTTTCCCTGTAGGAGATACCGCAAGACGTTTCTGTATATTGGGCACAGCGCTCTGCAGGGTGTTAGCAGAGAGTTTCCCGGGACAGTGAAACCCTATATCAGAGACACTGAGAAGAAGCCCCAACGTTCCTTCCAGGCACTTTCTGTGTGGGTGTCTTCTCCACGTGGTTCCTGGTTTCACTGCAGCTCTGAAGAGAATGTTAGCAAAGAGGTAATCGGGACAGTGCAAACAGTACTCAAAGACAGGGAGAGCAAGCTCTCTCTTGGCACTTTGGATGTGGGACATACAGCGAGATGTTTGCTGCTTTTACATTTGGCTGTTGGGAGATTTACAGCACAAAGATATCTAGTTGATTTGAAGCAGTTCCGAGAAAGTCTAAACATAATCCTCACTTTTCCCTCCTGGCACTTTCCCTGTAGGAGATACCGCAAGACGTTTCTGTATATTGGGCACAGCGCTCTGCAGGGTGTTAGCAGAGAGTTTCCCGGGACAGTGAAACCCTATATCAGAGACACTGAGAAGAAGCCCCAACGTTCCTTCCAGGCACTTTCAGTGTGGGTGCCTTCTCCACGTGGTTCCTGGTTTCACAGCAGCTCTGAAGAGAATGTTAGCAAAGAGGTAATCGGGACAGTGCAAACAGTACTCAAAGACAGGGAGAGCAAGCTCTCTCTTGGCACTTTGGATGTGGGACATACAGCGAGATGTTTGCTGCTTTTACATTTGGCTGTTGGGAGATTTACAGCACAAAGATATCTAGTTGATTTGAAGCAGTTCTGAGAAAGTCTAAACATAATCCTCACTTTTCCCTCCTGGCACTATCCCTGTAGGAGATACCGCAAGACGTTTCTGTATATTGGGCACAGCGCTCTGCAGGGTGTTAGCAGAGAGTTTCCCGGGACAGTGAAACCCTATATCAGAGACACTGAGAAGAAGCCCCAATGTTCCCTCCAGGCACTTTCAGTGTGGGTGCCTTCTCCACGTGGTTCCTGGTTTCACTGCAGCTCTGAAGAGAATGTTAGCAAAGAGGTAATCGGGACAGCGCAAACAGTACTCAAAGACAGGGAGAGCAAGCTCTCTCTTGGCACTTTGGATGTGGGGCATACAGCGAGATGTTTGCTGCTTTTGCGTTTGGCTGTTGGGAGATTTACAGCACAAAGATATCTAGTTGATTTGAAGCAGTTCCGAGAAAGTCTAAACATAATCCTCACTTTTCCCTCCTGGCACTTTCCCTGTAGGAGATACCGCAAGACGTTTCTCTATATTGGGCACAGCGCTGTGCAGGGTGTTAGCAGAGAGTTTCCCGGGACAGTGAAACCCTATATCAGAGACACTGAGAAGAAGCCCCAATGTTCCCTCCAGGCACTTTCAGTGTGGGTGCCTTCTCCACGTGGTTCCTGGTTTCACTGCAGCTCTGAAGAGAATGTTAGCAAAGAGGTAATCGGGACAGTGCAAACAGTACTCAAAGACAGGGAGAGCAAGCTCTACATTACTCTCTTGGCACTTTGGATGTGGGACATACAGCGAGATGTTTGCTGCTTTTACATTTGGCTGTTGGGAGATTTACAGCACAAAGATATCTAGTTGATTTGAAGCAGTTCCGAGAAAGTCTAAACATAATCCTCACTTTTCCCTCCTGGCACTTTCCCTGTAGGAGATACCGCAAGACGTTTCTGTATATTGGGCACAGCGCTCTGCAGGGTGTTAGCAGAGAGTTTCCCGGGACAGTGAAACCCTATATCAGAGACACTGAGAAGAAGCCCCAACGTTCCTTCCAGGCACTTTCTGTGTGGGTGCCTTCTCCACGTGGTTCCTGGTTTCACTGCAGCTCTGAAGAGAATGTTAGCAAAGAGGTAATCGGGACAGTGCAAACAGTACTCAAAGACAGGGAGAGCAAGCTCTCTCTTGGCACTTTGGATGTGGGACATACAGCGAGATGTTTGCTGCTTTTACATTTGGCTGTTGGGAGATTTACAGCACAAAGATATCTAGTTGATTTGAAGCAGTTCCGAGAAAGTCTAAACATAATCCTCACTTTTCCCTCCTGGCACTTTCCCTGTAGGAGATACCGCAAGACGTTTCTGTATATTGGGCACAGCGCTCTGCAGGGTGTTAGCAGAGAGTTTCCCGGGACAGTGAAACCCTATATCAGAGACACTGAGAAGAAGCCCCAACGTTCCTTCCAGGCACTTTCAGTGTGGGTGCCTTCTCCACGTGGTTCCTGGTTTCACAGCAGCTCTGAAGAGAATGTTAGCAAAGAGGTAATCGGGACAGTGCAAACAGTACTCAAAGACAGGGAGAGCAAGCTCTCTCTTGGCACTTTGGATGTGGGACATACAGCGAGATGTTTGCTGCTTTTACATTTGGCTGTTGGGAGATTTACAGCACAAAGATATCTAGTTGATTTGAAGCAGTTCTGAGAAAGTCTAAACATAATCCTCACTTTTCCCTCCTGGCACTATCCCTGTAGGAGATACCGCAAGACGTTTCTGTATATTGGGCACAGCGCTCTGCAGGGTGTTAGCAGAGAGTTTCCCGGGACAGTGAAACCCTATATCAGAGACACTGAGAAGAAGCCCCAATGTTCCCTCCAGGCACTTTCAGTGTGGGTGCCTTCTCCACGTGGTTCCTGGTTTCACTGCAGCTCTGAAGAGAATGTTAGCAAAGAGGTAATCGGGACAGCGCAAACAGTACTCAAAGACAGGGAGAGCAAGCTCTACATTACTCTCTTGGCACTTTGGATGTGGGACATACAGCGAGATGTTTGCTGCTTTTGCGTTTGGCTGTTGGGAGATTTACAGCACAAAGATATCTAGTTGATTTGAAGCAGTTCCGAGAAAGTCTAAGCATAATCCTCACTTTTCCCTCCTGGCACTTTCCCTGTAGGGGATACCGCAAGACATTTCTGTATATTGGGCACAGCGCTGTGCAGGGTGTTAGCAGAGACTTTCCCGGGACAGTGAAACCCTATGTCAGAGACACTGAGAAGAAGCCCCAATGTTCCCTCCAGGCACTTTCAGTGTGGGTGCCTTCTCCACGTGGTTCCTGGTTTCACTGCAGCTCTGAAGAGAATGTTAGCAAAGGGGTAATCGGGACAGCGCAAACAGTACTCAAAGACAGGGAGAGCAAGCTCTCTCTTGGCACTTTGGGTGTGGGACATACAGCGAGATGTTTGCTGCTTTTACATTTGGCTGTTGGGAGATTTACAGCACAAAGATATCTAGTTGATTTGAAGCAGTTCCGAGAAAGTCTAAACATAATCCTCACTTTTCCCTCCTGGCACTTTCCCTGTAGGAGATACCGCAAGACGTTTCTGTATATTGGGCACAGCGCTCTGCAGGGTGTTAGCAGAGAGTTTCCCGGGACAGTGAAACCCTATATCAGAGACACTGAGAAGAAGCCCCAATGTTCCCTCCAGGCACTTTCAGTGTGGGTGCCTTCTCCACGTGGTTCCTGGTTTCACTGCAGCTCTGAAGAGAATGTTAGCAAAGAGGTAATCGGGACAGTGCAAACAGTACTCAAAGACAGGGAGAGCAAGCTCTCTCTTGGCACTTTGGATGTGGGACATACAGCGAGATGTTTGCTGCTTTTGCGTTTGGCTGTTGGGAGATTTACAGCACAAAGATATCTAGTTGATTTGAAGCAGTTCCGAGAAAGTCTAAACATAATCCTCACTTTTCCCTCCTGGCACTTTCCCTGTAGGAGATACCGCAAGACGTTTCTGTATATTGGGCACAGCGCTCTGCAGGGTGTTAGCAGAGAGTTTCCCGGGACAGTGAAACCCTATATCAGAGACACTGAGAAGAAGCCCCAACGTTCCCTCCAGGCACTTTCAGTGTGGGTGCCTTCTCCACGTGGTTCCTGGTTTCACTGCAGCTCTGAAGAGAATGTTAGCAAAGAGGTAATCGGGACAGTGCAAACAGTACTCAAAGACAGGGAGAGCAAGCTCTACATTACTCTCTTGGCACTTTGGATGTGGGACATACAGTGAGATGTTTGCTGCTTTTGCGTTTGGCTGTTGGGAGATTTACAGCACAAAGATATCTAGTTGATTTGAAGCAGTTCCGAGAAAGTCTAAGCATAATCCTCACTTTTCCCTCCTGGCACTTTCCCTGTAGGGGATACCGCAAGACATTTCTGTATATTGGGCACAGCGCTCTGCAGGGTGTTAGCAGAGACTTTCCCGGGACAGTGAAACCCTATGTCAGAGACACTGAGAAGAAGCCCCAATGTTCCCTCCAGGCACTTTCAGTGTGGGTGCCTTCTCCACGTGGTTCCTGGTTTCACTGCAGCTCTGAAGAGAATGTTAGCAAAGGGGTAATCGGGACAGCGCAAACAGTACTCAAAGGCAGGGAGAGCAAGCTCTCTCTTGGCACTTTGGATGTGGGACATACAGCGAGATGTTTGCTGCTTTTGCGTTTGGCTGTTGGGAGATTTACAGCACAAAGATATCTAGTTGATTTGAAGCAGTTCCGAGAAAGTCTAAACATAATCCTCACTTTTCCCTCCTGGCACTTTCCCTGTAGGAGATACCGCAAGACGTTTCTGTATATTGGGCACAGCGCTCTGCAGGGTGTTAGCAGAGAGTTTCCCGGGACAGTGAAACCCTATATCAGAGACACTGAGAAGAAGCTCCAACGTTCCTTCCAGGCACTTTCAGTGTGGGTGCCTTCTCCACGTGGTTCCTGGTTTCACTGCAGCTCTGAAGAGAATGTTAGCAAAGAGGTAATCGGGACAGTGCAAACAGTACTCAAAGACAGGGAGAGCAAGCTCTCTCTTGGCACTTTGGATGTGGGACATACAGCGAGATGTTTGCTGCTTTTACATTTGGCTGTTGGGAGATTTACAGCACAAAGATATCTAGTTGATTTGAAGCAGTTCCGAGAAAGTCTAAACATAATCCTCACTTTTCCCTCCTGGCACTTTCCCTGTAGGAGATACCGCAAGACGTTTCTGTATATTGGGCACAGCGCTCTGCAGGGTGTTAGCAGAGAGTTTCCCGGGACAGTGAAACCCTATATCAGAGACACTGAGAAGAAGCCCCAATGTTCCCTCCAGGCACTTTCAGTGTGGGTGCCTTCTCCACGTGGTTCCTGGTTTCACTGCAGCTCTGAAGAGAATGTTAGCAAAGAGGTAATCGGGACAGTGCAAACAGTACTCAAAGACAGGGAGAGCAAGCTCTACATTACTCTCTTGGCACTTTGGATGTGGGACATACAGCGAGATGTTTGCTGCTTTTGCGTTTGGCTGTTGGGAGATTTACAGCACAAAGATATCTAGTTGATTTGAAGCAGTTCCGAGAAAGTCTAAGCATAATCCTCACTTTTCCCTCCTGGCACTTTCCCTGTAGGGGATACCGCAAGACATTTCTGTATATTGGGCACAGCGCTCTGCAGGGTGTTAGCAGAGACTTTCCCGGGACAGTGAAACCCTATGTCAGAGACACTGAGAAGAAGCCCCAATGTTCCCTCCAGGCACTTTCAGTGTGGGTGCCTTCTCCACGTGGTTCCTGGTTTCACTGCAGCTCTGAAGAGAATGTTAGCAAAGGGGTAATCGGGACAGCGCAAACAGTACTCAAAGACAGGGAGAGCAAGCTCTCTCTTGGCACTTTGGATGTGGGACATACAGCGAGATGTTTGCTGCTTTTACATTTGGCTGTTGGGAGATTTACAGCACAAAGATATCTAGTTGATTTGAAGCAGTTCCGAGAAAGTCTAAACATAATCCTCACTTTTCCCTCCTGGCACTTTCCCTGTAGGAGATACCGCAAGACGTTTCTGTATATTGGGCACAGCGCTCTGCAGGGTGTTAGCAGAGAGTTTCCCGGGACAGTGAAACCCTATATCAGAGACACTGAGAAGAAGCCCCAACGTTCCTTCCAGGCACTTTCTGTGTGGGTGCCTTCTCCACGTGGTTCCTGGTTTCACTGCAGCTCTGAAGAGAATGTTAGCAAAGAGGTAATCGGGACAGTGCAAACAGTACTCAAAGACAGGGAGAGCAAGCTCTCTCTTGGCACTTTGGATGTGGGACATACAGCGAGATGTTTGCTGCTTTTGCGTTTGGCTGTTGGGAGATTTACAGCACAAAGATATCTAGTTGATTTGAAGCAGTTCCGAGAAAGTCTAAACATAATCCTCACTTTTCCCTCCTGGCACTTTCCCTGTAGGAGATACCGCAAGACGTTTCTGTATATTGGGCACAGCGCTCTGCAGGGTGTTAGCAGAGACTTTCCCGGGACAGTGAAACCCTATATCAGAGACACTGAGAAGAAGCCCCAACGTTCCTTCCAGGCACTTTCAGTGTGGGTGCCTTCTCCACGTGGTTCCTGGTTTCACAGCAGCTCTGAAGAGAATGTTAGCAAAGAGGTAATCGGGACAGTGCAAACAGTACTCAAAGACAGGGAGAGCAAGCTCTCTCTTGGCACTTTGGATGTGGGACATACAGCGAGATGTTTGCTGCTTTTACATTTGGCTGTTGGGAGATTTACAGCACAAAGATATCTAGTTGATTTGAAGCAGTTCCGAGAAAGTCTAAACATAATCCTCACTTTTCCCTCCTGGCACTATCCCTGTAGGAGATACCGCAAGACGTTTCTGTATATTGGGCACAGCGCTCTGCAGGGTGTTAGCAGAGAGTTTCCCGGGACAGTGAAACCCTATATCAGAGACACTGAGAAGAAGCCCCAATGTTCCCTCCAGGCACTTTCAGTGTGGGTGCCTTCTCCACGTGGTTCCTGGTTTCACTGCAGCTCTGAAGAGAATGTTAGCAAAGAGGTAATCGGGACAGCGCAAACAGTACTCAAAGACAGGGAGAGCAAGCTCTACATTACTCTCTTGGCACTTTGGATGTGGGACATACAGCGAGATGTTTGCTGCTTTTGCGTTTGGCTGTTGGGAGATTTACAGCACAAAGATATCTAGTTGATTTGAAGCAGTTCCGAGAAAGTCTAAGCATAATCCTCACTTTTCCCTCCTGGCACTTTCCCTGTAGGGGATACCGCAAGACATTTCTGTATATTGGGCACAGCGCTGTGCAGGGTGTTAGCAGAGACTTTCCCGGGACAGTGAAACCCTATATCAGAGACACTGAGAAGAAGCCCCAATGTTCCCTCCAGGCACTTTCAGTGTGGGTGCCTTCTCCACGTGGTTCCTGGTTTCACTGCAGCTCTGAAGAGAATGTTAGCAAAGGGGTAATCGGGACAGCGCAAACAGTACTCAAAGACAGGGAGAGCAAGCTCTCTCTTGGCACTTTGGGTGTGGGACATACAGCGAGATGTTTGCTGCTTTTACATTTGGCTGTTGGGAGATTTACAGCACAAAGATATCTAGTTGATTTGAAGCAGTTCCGAGAAAGTCTAAACATAATCCTCACTTTTCCCTCCTGGCACTTTCCCTGTAGGAGATACCGCAAGACGTTTCTGTATATTGGGCACAGCGCTCTGCAGGGTGTTAGCAGAGAGTTTCCCGGGACAGTGAAACCCTATATCAGAGACACTGAGAAGAAGCCCCAATGTTCCCTCCAGGCACTTTCAGTGTGGGTGCCTTCTCCACGTGGTTCCTGGTTTCACTGCAGCTCTGAAGAGAATGTTAGCAAAGGGGTAATCGGGACAGCGCAAACAGTACTCAAAGACAGGGAGAGCAAGCTCTCTCTTGGCACTTTGGATGTGGGACATACAGCGAGATGTTTGCTGATTTTACATTTGGCTGTTGGGAGATTTACAGCACAAAGATATCTAGTTGATTTGAAGCAGTTCCGAGAAAGTCTAAACATAATCCTCACTTTTCCCTCCTGGCACTATCCCTGTAGGAGATACCGCAAGACGTTTCTGTATATTGGGCACAGCGCTCTGCAGGGTGTTAGCAGAGAGTTTCCCGGGACAGTGAAACCCTATATCAGAGACACTGAGAAGAAGCCCCAATGTTCCCTCCAGGCACTTTCAGTGTGGGTGCCTTCTCCACGTGGTTCCTGGTTTCACTGCAGCTCTGAAGAGAATGTTAGCAAAGAGGTAATCGGGACAGTGCAAACAGTACTCAAAGACAGGGAGAGCAAGCTCTACATTACTCTCTTGGCACTTTGGATGTGGGACATACAGCGAGATGTTTGCTGCTTTTGCGTTTGGCTGTTGGGAGATTTACAGCACAAAGATATCTAGTTGATTTGAAGCAGTTCCGAGAAAGTCTAAGCATAATCCTCAATTTTCCCTCCTGGCACTTTCCCTGTAGGGGATACCGCAAGACATTTCTGTATATTGGGCACAGCGCTCTGCAGGGTGTTAGCAGAGACTTTCCCGGGACAGTGAAACCCTATGTCAGAGACACTGAGAAGAAGCCCCAATGTTCCCTCCAGGCACTTTCAGTGTGGGTGCCTTCTCCACGTGGTTCCTGGTTTCACTGCAGCTCTGAAGAGAATGTTAGCAAAGGGGTAATCGGGACAGCGCAAACAGTACTCAAAGACAGGGAGAGCAAGCTCTCTCTTGGCACTTTGGATGTGGGACATACAGCGAGATGTTTGCTGCTTTTACATTTGGCTGTTGGGAGATTTACAGCACAAAGATATCTAGTTGATTTGAAGCAGTTCCGAGAAAGTCTAAACATAATCCTCACTTTTCCCTCCTGGCACTTTCCCTGTAGGAGATACCGCAAGACGTTTCTGTATATTGGGCACAGCGCTCTGCAGGGTGTTAGCAGAGAGTTTCCCGGGACAGTGAAACCCTATATCAGAGACACTGAGAAGAAGCCCCAATGTTCCCTCCAGGCACTTTCAGTGTGGGTGCCTTCTCCACGTGGTTCCTGGTTTCACTGCAGCTCTGAAGAGAATGTTAGCAAAGAGGTAATCGGGACAGTGCAAACAGTACTCAAAGACAGGGAGAGCAAGCTCTCTCTTGGCACTTTGGATGTGGGACATACAGCGAGATGTTTGCTGATTTTACATTTGGCTGTTGGGAGATTTACAGCACAAAGATATCTAGTTGATTTGAAGCAGTTCCGAGAAAGTCTAAACATAATCCTCACTTTTCCCTCCTGGCACTTTCCCTGTAGGAGATACCGCAAGACGTTTCTGTATATTGGGCACAGCGCTCTGCAGGGTGTTAGCAGAGAGTTTCCCGGGACAGTGAAACCCTATATCAGAGACACTGAGAAGAAGCCCCAATGTTCCCTCCAGGCACTTTCAGTGTGGGTGCCTTCTCCACGTGGTTCCTGGTTTCACTGCAGCTCTGAAGAGAATGTTAGCAAAGAGGTAATCGGGACAGCGCAAACAGTACTCAAAGACAGGGAGAGCAAGCTCTCTCTTGGCACTTTGGATGTGGGACATACAGCGAGATGTTTGCTGCTTTTACATTTGGCTGTTGGGAGATTTACAGCACAAAGATATCTAGTTGATTTGAAGCAGTTCCGAGAAAGTCTAAACATAATCCTCACTTTTCCCTCCTGGCACTTTCCCTGTAGGAGATACCGCAAGACGTTTCTGTATATTGGGCACAGCGCTCTGCAGGGTGTTAGCAGAGAGTTTCCCGGGACAGTGAAACCCTATATCAGAGACACTGAGAAGAAGCCCCAACGTTCCTTCCAGGCACTTTCAGTGTGGGTGCCTTCTCCACGTGGTTCCTGGTTTCACTGCAGCTCTGAAGAGAATGTTAGCAAAGAGGTAATCGGGACAGTGCAAACAGTACTCAAAGACAGGGAGAGCAAGCTCTCTCTTGGCACTTTGGATGTGGGACATACAGCGAGATGTTTGCTGCTTTTGCGTTTGGCTGTTGGGAGATTTACAGCACAAAGATATCTAGTTGATTTGAAGCAGTTCCGAGAAAGTCTAAACATAATCCTCACTTTTCCCTCCTGGCACTTTCCCTGTAGGAGATACCGCAAGACGTTTCTGTATATTGGGCACAGCGCTCTGCAGGGTGTTAGCAGAGAGTTTCCCGGGACAGTGAAACCCTATATCAGAGACACTGAGAAGAAGCCCCAACGTTCCTTCCAGGCACTTTCAGTGTGGGTGCCTTCTCCACGTGGTTCCTGGTTTCACTGCAGCTCTGAAGAGAATGTTAGCAAAGAGGTAATCGGGACAGTGCAAACAGTACTCAAAGACAGGGAGAGCAAGCTCTCTCTTGGCACTTTGGATGTGGGACATACAGCGAGATGTTTGCTGCTTTTGCGTTTGGCTGTTGGGAGATTTACAGCACAAAGATATCTAGTTGATTTGAAGCAGTTCCGAGAAAGTCTAAACATAATCCTCACTTTTCCCTCCTGGCACTTTCCCTGTAGGAGATACCGCAAGACGTTTCTGTATATTGGGCACAGCGCTCTGCAGGGTGTTAGCAGAGAGTTTCCCGGGACAGTGAAACCCTATATCAGAGACACTGAGAAGAAGCCCCAATGTTCCCTCCAGGCACTTTCAGTGTGGGTGCCTTCTCCACGTGGTTCCTGGTTTCACTGCAGCTCTGAAGAGAATGTTAGCAAAGAGGTAATCGGGACAGTGCAAACAGTACTCAAAGACAGGGAGAGCAAGCTCTACATTACTCTCTTGGCACTTTGGATGTGGGACATACAGCGAGATGTTTGCTGCTTTTGCGTTTGGCTGTTGGGAGATTTACAGCACAAAGATATCTAGTTGATTTGAAGCAGTTCCGAGAAAGTCTAAGCATAATCCTCACTTTTCCCTCCTGGCACTTTCCCTGTAGGGGATACCGCAAGACATTTCTGTATATTGGGCACAGCGCTGTGCAGGGTGTTAGCAGAGAGTTTCCCGGGACAGTGAAACCCTATATCAGAGACACTGAGAAGAAGCCCCAATGTTCCCTCCAGGCACTTTCAGTGTGGGTGCCTTCTCCACGTGGTTCCTGGTTTCACTGCAGCTCTGAAGAGAATGTTAGCAAAGGGGTAATCGGGACAGCGCAAACAGTACTCAAAGACAGGGAGAGCAAGCTCTCTCTTGGCACTTTGGGTGTGGGACATACAGCGAGATGTTTGCTGCTTTTACATTTGGCTGTTGGGAGATTTACAGCACAAAGATATCTAGTTGATTTGAAGCAGTTCCGAGAAAGTCTAAACATAATCCTCACTTTTCCCTCCTGGCACTTTCCCTGTAGGAGATACCGCAAGACGTTTCTGTATATTGGGCACAGCGCTCTGCAGGGTGTTAGCAGAGAGTTTCCCGGGACAGTGAAACCCTATATCAGAGACACTGAGAAGAAGCCCCAATGTTCCCTCCAGGCACTTTCAGTGTGGGTGCCTTCTCCACGTGGTTCCTGGTTTCACTGCAGCTCTGAAGAGAATGTTAGCAAAGGGGTAATCGGGACAGCGCAAACAGTACTCAAAGACAGGGAGAGCAAGCTCTCTCTTGGCACTTTGGATGTGGGACATACAGCGAGATGTTTGCTGATTTTACATTTGGCTGTTGGGAGATTTACAGCACAAAGATATCTAGTTGATTTGAAGCAGTTCCGAGAAAGTCTAAACATAATCCTCACTTTTCCCTCCTGGCACTATCCCTGTAGGAGATACCGCAAGACGTTTCTGTATATTGGGCACAGCGCTCTGCAGGGTGTTAGCAGAGAGTTTCCCGGGACAGTGAAACCCTATATCAGAGACACTGAGAAGAAGCCCCAATGTTCCCTCCAGGCACTTTCAGTGTGGGTGCCTTCTCCACGTGGTTCCTGGTTTCACTGCAGCTCTGAAGAGAATGTTAGCAAAGAGGTAATCGGGACAGTGCAAACAGTACTCAAAGACAGGGAGAGCAAGCTCTACATTACTCTCTTGGCACTTTGGATGTGGGACATACAGCGAGATGTTTGCTGCTTTTGCGTTTGGCTGTTGGGAGATTTACAGCACAAAGATATCTAGTTGATTTGAAGCAGTTCCGAGAAAGTCTAAGCATAATCCTCAATTTTCCCTCCTGGCACTTTCCCTGTAGGGGATACCGCAAGACATTTCTGTATATTGGGCACAGCGCTCTGCAGGGTGTTAGCAGAGACTTTCCCGGGACAGTGAAACCCTATGTCAGAGACACTGAGAAGAAGCCCCAATGTTCCCTCCAGGCACTTTCAGTGTGGGTGCCTTCTCCACGTGGTTCCTGGTTTCACTGCAGCTCTGAAGAGAATGTTAGCAAAGGGGTAATCGGGACAGCGCAAACAGTACTCAAAGACAGGGAGAGCAAGCTCTCTCTTGGCACTTTGGATGTGGGACATACAGCGAGATGTTTGCTGCTTTTACATTTGGCTGTTGGGAGATTTACAGCACAAAGATATCTAGTTGATTTGAAGCAGTTCCGAGAAAGTCTAAACATAATCCTCACTTCTCCCTCCTGGCACTTTCCCTGTAGGAGATACCGCAAGACGTTTCTGTATATTGGGCACAGCGCTCTGCAGGGTGTTAGCAGAGAGTTTCCCGGGACAGTGAAACCCTATATCAGAGACACTGAGAAGAAGCCCCAATGTTCCCTCCAGGCACTTTCAGTGTGGGTGCCTTCTCCACGTGGTTCCTGGTTTCACTGCAGCTCTGAAGAGAATGTTAGCAAAGAGGTAATCGGGACAGTGCAAACAGTACTCAAAGACAGGGAGAGCAAGCTCTCTCTTGGCACTTTGGATGTGGGACATACAGCGAGATGTTTGCTGCTTTTACATTTGGCTGTTGGGAGATTTACAGCACAAAGATATCTAGTTGATTTGAAGCAGTTCCGAGAAAGTCTAAACATAATCCTCACTTTTCCCTCCTGGCACTTTCCCTGTAGGAGATACCGCAAGACGTTTCTGTATATTGGGCACAGCGCTCTGCAGGGTGTTAGCAGAGAGTTTCCCGGGACAGTGAAACCCTATATCAGAGACACTGAGAAGAAGCCCCAATGTTCCCTCCAGGCACTTTCAGTGTGGGTGCCTTCTCCACGTGGTTCCTGGTTTCACTGCAGCTCTGAAGAGAATGTTAGCAAAGAGGTAATCGGGACAGCGCAAACAGTACTCAAAGACAGGGAGAGCAAGCTCTCTCTTGGCACTTTGGATGTGGGACATACAGCGAGATGTTTGCTGCTTTTACATTTGGCTGTTGGGAGATTTACAGCACAAAGATATCTAGTTGATTTGAAGCAGTTCCGAGAAAGTCTAAACATAATCCTCACTTTTCCCTCCTGGCACTTTCCCTGTAGGAGATACCGCAAGACGTTTCTGTATATTGGGCACAGCGCTCTGCAGGGTGTTAGCAGAGAGTTTCCCGGGACAGTGAAACCCTATATCAGAGACACTGAGAAGAAGCCCCAACGTTCCTTCCAGGCACTTTCAGTGTGGGTGCCTTCTCCACGTGGTTCCTGGTTTCACTGCAGCTCTGAAGAGAATGTTAGCAAAGAGGTAATCGGGACAGTGCAAACAGTACTCAAAGACAGGGAGAGCAAGCTCTCTCTTGGCACTTTGGATGTGGGACATACAGCGAGATGTTTGCTGCTTTTGCGTTTGGCTGTTGGGAGATTTACAGCACAAAGATATCTAGTTGATTTGAAGCAGTTCCGAGAAAGTCTAAACATAATCCTCACTTTTCCCTCCTGGCACTTTCCCTGTAGGAGATACCGCAAGACGTTTCTGTATATTGGGCACAGCGCTCTGCAGGGTGTTAGCAGAGAGTTTCCCGGGACAGTGAAACCCTATATCAGAGACACTGAGAAGAAGCCCCAACGTTCCTTCCAGGCACTTTCAGTGTGGGTGCCTTCTCCACGTGGTTCCTGGTTTCACTGCAGCTCTGAAGAGAATGTTAGCAAAGAGGTAATCGGGACAGTGCAAACAGTACTCAAAGACAGGGAGAGCAAGCTCTCTCTTGGCACTTTGGATGTGGGACATACAGCGAGATGTTTGCTGCTTTTGCGTTTGGCTGTTGGGAGATTTACAGCACAAAGATATCTAGTTGATTTGAAGCAGTTCCGAGAAAGTCTAAACATAATCCTCACTTTTCCCTCCTGGCACTTTCCCTGTAGGAGATACCGCAAGACGTTTCTGTATATTGGGCACAGCGCTCTGCAGGGTGTTAGCAGAGAGTTTCCCGGGACAGTGAAACCCTATATCAGAGACACTGAGAAGAAGCCCCAATGTTCCCTCCAGGCACTTTCAGTGTGGGTGCCTTCTCCACGTGGTTCCTGGTTTCACTGCAGCTCTGAAGAGAATGTTAGCAAAGAGGTAATCGGGACAGTGCAAACAGTACTCAAAGACAGGGAGAGCAAGCTCTACATTACTCTCTTGGCACTTTGGATGTGGGACATACAGCGAGATGTTTGCTGCTTTTGCGTTTGGCTGTTGGGAGATTTACAGCACAAAGATATCTAGTTGATTTGAAGCAGTTCCGAGAAAGTCTAAGCATAATCCTCACTTTTCCTTCCTGGCACTTTCCCTGTAGGAGATACCGCAAGACATTTCTGTATATTGGGCACAGCGCTCTGCAGGGTGTTAGCAGAGACTTTCCCGGGACAGTGAAACCCTATGTCAGAGACACTGAGAAGAAGCCCCAATGTTCCCTCCAGGCACTTTCAGTGTGGGTGCCTTCTCCACGTGGTTCCTGGTTTCACTGCAGCTCTGAAGAGAATGTTAGCAAAGAGGTAATCGGGACAGCGCAAACAGTACTCAAAGACAGGGAGAGCAAGCTCTCTCTTGGCACTTTGGATGTGGGACATACAGCGAGATGTTTGCTGCTTTTACATTTGGCTGTTGGGAGATTTACAGCACAAAGATATCTAGTTGATTTGAAGCAGTTCCGAGAAAGTCTAAACATAATCCTCACTTTTCCCTCCTGGCACTTTCCCTGTAGGAGATACCGCAAGACGTTTCTGTATATTGGGCACAGCGCTCTGCAGGGTGTTAGCAGAGAGTTTCCCGGGACAGTGAAACCCTATATCAGAGACACTGAGAAGAAGCCCCAATGTTCCCTCCAGGCACTTTCAGTGTGGGTGCCTTCTCCACGTGGTTCCTGGTTTCACTGCAGCTCTGAAGAGAATGTTAGCAAAGAGGTAATCGGGACAGTGCAAACAGTACTCAAAGACAGGGAGAGCAAGCTCTCTCTTGGCACTTTGGATGTGGGACATACAGCGAGATGTTTGCTGCTTTTACATTTGGCTGTTGGGAGATTTACAGCACAAAGATATCTAGTTGATTTGAAGCAGTTCCGAGAAAGTCTAAACATAATCCTCACTTTTCCCTCCTGGCACTTTCCCTGTAGGAGATACCGCAAGACGTTTCTGTATATTGGGCACAGCGCTCTGCAGGGTGTTAGCAGAGAGTTTCCCGGGACAGTGAAACCCTATATCAGAGACACTGAGAAGAAGCCCCAACGTTCCTTCCAGGCACTTTCTGTGTGGGTGCCTTCTCCACGTGGTTCCTGGTTTCACTGCAGCTCTGAAGAGAATGTTAGCAAAGAGGTAATCGGGACAGTGCAAACAGTACTCAAAGACAGGGAGAGCAAGCTCTCTCTTGGCACTTTGGATGTGGGACATACAGCGAGATGTTTGCTGCTTTTGCGTTTGGCTGTTGGGAGATTTACAGCACAAAGATATCTAGTTGATTTGAAGCAGTTCCGAGAAAGTCTAAACATAATCCTCACTTTTCCCTCCTGGCACTTTCCCTGTAGGAGATACCGCAAGACGTTTCTGTATATTGGGCACAGCGCTCTGCAGGGTGTTAGCAGAGAGTTTCCCGGGACAGTGAAACCCTATATCAGAGACACTGAGAAGAAGCCCCAACGTTCCTTCCAGGCACTTTCAGTGTGGGTGCCTTCTCCACGTGGTTCCTGGTTTCACAGCAGCTCTGAAGAGAATGTTAGCAAAGAGGTAATCGGGACAGTGCAAACAGTACTCAAAGACAGGGAGAGCAAGCTCTCTCTTGGCACTTTGGATGTGGGACATACAGCGAGATGTTTGCTGCTTTTACATTTGGCTGTTGGGAGATTTACAGCACAAAGATATCTAGTTGATTTGAAGCAGTTCCGAGAAAGTCTAAACATAATCCTCACTTTTCCCTCCTGGCACTATCCCTGTAGGAGATACCGCAAGACGTTTCTGTATATTGGGCACAGCGCTCTGCAGGGTGTTAGCAGAGAGTTTCCCGGGACAGTGAAACCCTATATCAGAGACACTGAGAAGAAGCCCCAATGTTCCCTCCAGGCACTTTCAGTGTGGGTGCCTTCTCCACGTGGTTCCTGGTTTCACTGCAGCTCTGAAGAGAATGTTAGCAAAGAGGTAATCGGGACAGCGCAAACAGTACTCAAAGACAGGGAGAGCAAGCTCTACATTACTCTCTTGGCACTTTGGATGTGGGACATACAGCGAGATGTTTGCTGCTTTTGCGTTTGGCTGTTGGGAGATTTACAGCACAAAGATATCTAGTTGATTTGAAGCAGTTCCGAGAAAGTCTAAGCATAATCCTCACTTTTCCCTCCTGGCACTTTCCCTGTAGGGGATACCGCAAGACATTTCTGTATATTGGGCACAGCGCTCTGCAGGGTGTTAGCAGAGACTTTCCCGGGACAGTGAAACCCTATGTCAGAGACACTGAGAAGAAGCCCCAATGTTCCCTCCAGGCACTTTCAGTGTGGGTGCCTTCTCCACGTGGTTCCTGGTTTCACTGCAGCTCTGAAGAGAATGTTAGCAAAGGGGTAATCGGGACAGCGCAAACAGTACTCAAAGACAGGGAGAGCAAGCTCTCTCTTGGCACTTTGGGTGTGGGACATACTGCGAGATGTTTGCTGCTTTTACATTTGGCTGTTGGGAGATTTACAGCACAAAGATATCTAGTTGATTTGAAGCAGTTCCGAGAAAGTCTAAACATAATCCTCACTTTTCCCTCCTGGCACTTTCCCTGTAGGAGATACCGCAAGACGTTTCTGTATATTGGGCACAGCGCTCTGCAGGGTGTTAGCAGAGAGTTTCCCGGGACAGTGAAACCCTATATCAGAGACACTGAGAAGAAGCCCCAATGTTCCCTCCAGGCACTTTCAGTGTGGGTGCCTTCTCCACGTGGTTCCTGGTTTCACTGCAGCTCTGAAGAGAATGTTAGCAAAGAGGTAATCGGGACAGTGCAAACAGTACTCAAAGACAGGGAGAGCAAGCTCTACATTACTCTCTTGGCACTTTGGATGTGGGACATACAGCGAGATGTTTGCTGCTTTTGCGTTTGGCTGTTGGGAGATTTACAGCACAAAGATATCTAGTTGATTTGAAGCAGTTCCGAGAAAGTCTAAGCATAATCCTCACTTTTCCCTCCTGGCACTTTCCCTGTAGGGGATACCGCAAGACATTTCTGTATATTGGGCACAGCGCTCTGCAGGGTGTTAGCAGAGACTTTCCCGGGACAGTGAAACCCTATGTCAGAGACACTGAGAAGAAGCCCCAATGTTCCCTCCAGGCACTTTCAGTGTGGGTGCCTTCTCCACGTGGTTCCTGGTTTCACTGCAGCTCTGAAGAGAATGTTAGCAAAGGGGTAATCGGGACAGCGCAAACAGTACTCAAAGACAGGGAGAGCAAGCTCTCTCTTGGCACTTTGGATGTGGGACATACAGCGAGATGTTTGCTGCTTTTACATTTGGCTGTTGGGAGATTTACAGCACAAAGATATCTAGTTGATTTGAAGCAGTTCCGAGAAAGTCTAAACATAATCCTCACTTTTCCCTCCTGGCACTTTCCCTGTAGGAGATACCGCAAGACGTTTCTGTATATTGGGCACAGCGCTCTGCAGGGTGTTAGCAGAGAGTTTCCCGGGACAGTGAAACCCTATATCAGAGACACTGAGAAGAAGCCCCAATGTTCCCTCCAGGCACTTTCAGTGTGGGTGCCTTCTCCACGTGGTTCCTGGTTTCACTGCAGCTCTGAAGAGAATGTTAGCAAAGAGGTAATCGGGACAGCGCAAACAGTACTCAAAGACAGGGAGAGCAAGCTCTCTCTTGGCACTTTGGATGTGGGACATACAGCAAGATGTTTGCTGCTTTTACATTTGGCTGTTGGGAGATTTACAGCACAAAGATATCTAGTTGATTTGAAGCAGTTCCGAGAAAGTCTAAACATAATCCTCACTTTTCCCTCCTGGCACTTTCCCTGTAGGAGATACCGCAAGACGTTTCTGTATATTGGGCACAGCGCTCTGCAGGGTGTTAGCAGAGAGTTTCCCGGGACAGTGAAACCCTATATCAGAGACACTGAGAAGAAGCCCCAACGTTCCTTCCAGGCACTTTCAGTGTGGGTGCCTTCTCCACGTGGTTCCTGGTTTCACTGCAGCTCTGAAGAGAATGTTAGCAAAGAGGTAATCGGGACAGTGCAAACAGTACTCAAAGACAGGGAGAGCAAGCTCTCTCTTGGCACTTTGGATGTGGGACATACAGCGAGATGTTTGCTGCTTTTGCGTTTGGCTGTTGGGAGATTTACAGCACAAAGATATCTAGTTGATTTGAAGCAGTTCCGAGAAAGTCTAAACATAATCCTCACTTTTCCCTCCTGGCACTTTCCCTGTAGGAGATACCGCAAGACGTTTCTGTATATTGGGCACAGCGCTCTGCAGGGTGTTAGCAGAGAGTTTCCCGGGACAGTGAAACCCTATATCAGAGACACTGAGAAGAAGCCCCAACGTTCCCTCCAGGCACTTTCAGTGTGGGTGCCTTCTCCACGTGGTTCCTGGTTTCACTGCAGCTCTGAAGAGAATGTTAGCAAAGAGGTAATCGGGACAGTGCAAACAGTACTCAAAGACAGGGAGAGCAAGCTCTACATTACTCTCTTGGCACTTTGGATGTGGGACATACAGCGAGATGTTTGCTGCTTTTGCGTTTGGCTGTTGGGAGATTTACAGCACAAAGATATCTAGTTGATTTGAAGCAGTTCCGAGAAAGTCTAAGCATAATCCTCACTTTTCCTTCCTGGCACTTTCCCTGTAGGAGATACCGCAAGACATTTCTGTATATTGGGCACAGCGCTCTGCAGGGTGTTAGCAGAGACTTTCCCGGGACAGTGAAACCCTATGTCAGAGACACTGAGAAGAAGCCCCAATGTTCCCTCCAGGCACTTTCAGTGTGGGTGCCTTCTCCACGTGGTTCCTGGTTTCACTGCAGCTCTGAAGAGAATGTTAGCAAAGGGGTAATCGGGACAGCGCAAACAGTACTCAAAGACAGGGAGAGCAAGCTCTCTCTTGGCACTTTGGATGTGGGACATACAGCGAGATGTTTGCTGCTTTTACATTTGGCTGTTGGGAGATTTACAGCACAAAGATATCTAGTTGATTTGAAGCAGTTCCGAGAAAGTCTAAACATAATCCTCACTTTTCCCTCCTGGCACTTTCCCTGTAGGAGATACCGCAAGACGTTTCTGTATATTGGGCACAGCGCTCTGCAGGGTGTTAGCAGAGAGTTTCCCGGGACAGTGAAACCCTATATCAGAGACACTGAGAAGAAGCCCCAATGTTCCCTCCAGGCACTTTCAGTGTGGGTGCCTTCTCCACGTGGTTCCTGGTTTCACTGCAGCTCTGAAGAGAATGTTAGCAAAGAGGTAATCTGGACAGCGCAAACAGTACTCAAAGACAGGGAGAGCAAGCTCTCTCTTGGCACTTTGGATGTGGGACATACAGCGAGATGTTTGCTGCTTTTACATTTGGCTGTTGGGAGATTTACAGCACAAAGATATCTAGTTGATTTGAAGCAGTTCCGAGAAAGTCTAAACATAATCCTCACTTTTCCCTCCTGGCACTTTCCCTGTAGGAGATACCGCAAGACGTTTCTGTATATTGGGCACAGCGCTCTGCAGGGTGTTAGCAGAGAGTTTCCCGGGACAGTGAAACCCTATATCAGAGACACTGAGAAGAAGCCCCAATGTTCCCTCCAGGCACTTTCAGTGTGGGTGCCTTCTCCACGTGGTTCCTGGTTTCACTGCAGCTCTGAAGAGAATGTTAGCAAAGAGGTAATCGGGACAGTGCAAACAGTACTCAAAGACAGGGAGAGCAAGCTCTCTCTTGGCACTTTGGATGTGGGACATACAGCGAGATGTTTGCTGCTTTTGCGTTTGGCTGTTGGGAGATTTACAGCACAAAGATATCTAGTTGATTTGAAGCAGTTCCGAGAAAGTCTAAACATAATCCTCACTTTTCCCTCCTGGCACTTTCCCTGTAGGAGATACCGCAAGACGTTTCTGTATATTGGGCACAGCGCTCTGCAGGGCGTTAGCAGAGAGTTTCCCGGGACAGTGAAACCCTATATCAGAGACACTGAGAAGAAGCCCCAACGTTCCTTCCAGGCACTTTCAGTGTGGGTGCCTTCTCCACGTGGTTCCTGGTTTCACTGCAGCTCTGAAGAGAATGTTAGCAAAGAGGTAATCGGGACAGTGCAAACAGTACTCAAAGACAGGGAGAGCAAGCTCTCTCTTGGCACTTTGGATGTGGGACATACAGCGAGATGTTTGCTGCTTTTGCGTTTGGCTGTTGGGAGATTTACAGCACAAAGATATCTAGTTGATTTGAAGCAGTTCCGAGAAAGTCTAAACATAATCCTCACTTTTCCCTCCTGGCACTTTCCCTGTAGGAGATACCGCAAGACGTTTCTGTATATTGGGCACAGCGCTCTGCAGGGTGTTAGCAGAGAGTTTCCCGGGACAGTGAAACCCTATATCAGAGACACTGAGAAGAAGCCCCAACGTTCCCTCCAGGCACTTTCAGTGTGGGTGCCTTCTCCACGTGGTTCCTGGTTTCACTGCAGCTCTGAAGAGAATGTTAGCAAAGAGGTAATCGGGACAGTGCAAACAGTACTCAAAGACAGGGAGAGCAAGCTCTACATTACTCTCTTGGCACTTTGGATGTGGGACATACAGCGAGATGTTTGCTGCTTTTGCGTTTGGCTGTTGGGAGATTTACAGCACAAAGATATCTAGTTGATTTGAAGCAGTTCCGAGAAAGTCTAAGCATAATCCTCACTTTTCCTTCCTGGCACTTTCCCTGTAGGAGATACCGCAAGACATTTCTGTATATTGGGCACAGCGCTCTGCAGGGTGTTAGCAGAGACTTTCCCGGGACAGTGAAACCCTATGTCAGAGACACTGAGAAGAAGCCCCAATGTTCCCTCCAGGCACTTTCAGTGTGGGTGCCTTCTCCACGTGGTTCCTGGTTTCACTGCAGCTCTGAAGAGAATGTTAGCAAAGGGGTAATCGGGACAGCGCAAACAGTACTCAAAGACAGGGAGAGCAAGCTCTCTCTTGGCACTTTGGATGTGGGACATACAGCGAGATGTTTGCTGCTTTTACATTTGGCTGTTGGGAGATTTACAGCACAAAGATATCTAGTTGATTTGAAGCAGTTCCGAGAAAGTCTAAACATAATCCTCACTTTTCCCTCCTGGCACTTTCCCTGTAGGAGATACCGCAAGACGTTTCTGTATATTGGGCACAGCGCTCTGCAGGGTGTTAGCAGAGAGTTTCCCGGGACAGTGAAACCCTATATCAGAGACACTGAGAAGAAGCCCCAATGTTCCCTCCAGGCACTTTCAGTGTGGGTGCCTTCTCCACGTGGTTCCTGGTTTCACTGCAGCTCTGAAGAGAATGTTAGCAAAGAGGTAATCTGGACAGCGCAAACAGTACTCAAAGACAGGGAGAGCAAGCTCTCTCTTGGCACTTTGGATGTGGGACATACAGCGAGATGTTTGCTGCTTTTACATTTGGCTGTTGGGAGATTTACAGCACAAAGATATCTAGTTGATTTGAAGCAGTTCCGAGAAAGTCTAAACATAATCCTCACTTTTCCCTCCTGGCACTTTCCCTGTAGGAGATACCGCAAGACGTTTCTGTATATTGGGCACAGCGCTCTGCAGGGTGTTAGCAGAGAGTTTCCCGGGACAGTGAAACCCTATATCAGAGACACTGAGAAGAAGCCCCAATGTTCCCTCCAGGCACTTTCAGTGTGGGTGCCTTCTCCACGTGGTTCCTGGTTTCACTGCAGCTCTGAAGAGAATGTTAGCAAAGAGGTAATCGGGACAGTGCAAACAGTACTCAAAGACAGGGAGAGCAAGCTCTCTCTTGGCACTTTGGATGTGGGACATACAGCGAGATGTTTGCTGCTTTTGCGTTTGGCTGTTGGGAGATTTACAGCACAAAGATATCTAGTTGATTTGAAGCAGTTCCGAGAAAGTCTAAACATAATCCTCACTTTTCCCTCCTGGCACTTTCCCTGTAGGAGATACCGCAAGACGTTTCTGTATATTGGGCACAGCGCTCTGCAGGGTGTTAGCAGAGAGTTTCCCGGGACAGTGAAACCCTATATCAGAGACACTGAGAAGAAGCCCCAACGTTCCTTCCAGGCACTTTCAGTGTGGGTGCCTTCTCCACGTGGTTCCTGGTTTCACAGCAGCTCTGAAGAGAATGTTAGCAAAGAGGTAATCGGGACAGTGCAAACAGTACTCAAAGACAGGGAGAGCAAGCTCTCTCTTGGCACTTTGGATGTGGGACATACAGCGAGATGTTTGCTGCTTTTACATTTGGCTGTTGGGAGATTTACAGCACAAAGATATCTAGTTGATTTGAAGCAGTTCCGAGAAAGTCTAAACATAATCCTCACTTTTCCCTCCTGGCACTATCCCTGTAGGAGATACCGCAAGACGTTTCTGTATATTGGGCACAGCGCTCTGCAGGGTGTTAGCAGAGAGTTTCCCGGGACAGTGAAACCCTATATCAGAGACACTGAGAAGAAGCCCCAATGTTCCCTCCAGGCACTTTCAGTGTGGGTGCCTTCTCCACGTGGTTCCTGGTTTCACTGCAGCTCTGAAGAGAATGTTAGCAAAGAGGTAATCGGGACAGCGCAAACAGTACTCAAAGACAGGGAGAGCAAGCTCTACATTACTCTCTTGGCACTTTGGATGTGGGACATACAGCGAGATGTTTGCTGCTTTTGCGTTTGGCTGTTGGGAGATTTACAGCACAAAGATATCTAGTTGATTTGAAGCAGTTCCGAGAAAGTCTAAGCATAATCCTCACTTTTCCCTCCTGGCACTTTCCCTGTAGGGGATACCGCAAGACATTTCTGTATATTGGGCACAGCGCTGTGCAGGGTGTTAGCAGAGACTTTCCCGGGACAGTGAAACCCTATGTCAGAGACACTGAGAAGAAGCCCCAATGTTCCCTCCAGGCACTTTCAGTGTGGGTGCCTTCTCCACGTGGTTCCTGGTTTCACTGCAGCTCTGAAGAGAATGTTAGCAAAGGGGTAATCGGGACAGCGCAAACAGTACTCAAAGACAGGGAGAGCAAGCTCTCTCTTGGCACTTTGGGTGTGGGACATACAGCGAGATGTTTGCTGCTTTTACATTTGGCTGTTGGGAGATTTACAGCACAAAGATATCTAGTTGATTTGAAGCAGTTCCGAGAAAGTCTAAACATAATCCTCACTTTTCCCTCCTGGCACTTTCCCTGTAGGAGATACCGCAAGACGTTTCTGTATATTGGGCACAGCGCTCTGCAGGGTGTTAGCAGAGAGTTTCCCGGGACAGTGAAACCCTATATCAGAGACACTGAGAAGAAGCCCCAATGTTCCCTCCAGGCACTTTCAGTGTGGGTGCCTTCTCCACGTGGTTCCTGGTTTCACTGCAGCTCTGAAGAGAATGTTAGCAAAGAGGTAATCGGGACAGTGCAAACAGTACTCAAAGACAGGGAGAGCAAGCTCTCTCTTGGCACTTTGGATGTGGGACATACAGCGAGATGTTTGCTGATTTTACATTTGGCTGTTGGGAGATTTACAGCACAAAGATATCTAGTTGATTTGAAGCAGTTCCGAGAAAGTCTAAACATAATCCTCACTTTTCCCTCCTGGCACTATCCCTGTAGGAGATACCGCAAGACGTTTCTGTATATTGGGCACAGCGCTCTGCAGGGTGTTAGCAGAGAGTTTCCCGAGACACTGAAACCCTATATCAGAGACACTGAGAAGAAGCCCCAATGTTCCCTCCAGGCACTTTCAGTGTGGGTGCCTTCTCCACGTGGTTCCTGGTTTCACTGCAGCTCTGAAGAGAATGTTAGCAAAGAGGTAATCGGGACAGTGCAAACAGTACTCAAAGACAGGGAGAGCAAGCTCTACATTACTCTCTTGGCACTTTGGATGTGGGACATACAGCGAGATGTTTGCTGCTTTTGCGTTTGGCTGTTGGGAGATTTACAGCACAAAGATATCTAGTTGATTTGAAGCAGTTCCGAGAAAGTCTAAGCATAATCCTCACTTTTCCCTCCTGGCACTTTCCCTGTAGGGGATACCGCAAGACATTTCTGTATATTGGGCACAGCGCTCTGCAGGGTGTTAGCAGAGACTTTCCCGGGACAGTGAAACCCTATGTCAGAGACACTGAGAAGAAGCCCCAATGTTCCCTCCAGGCACTTTCAGTGTGGGTGCCTTCTCCACGTGGTTCCTGGTTTCACTGCAGCTCTGAAGAGAATGTTAGCAAAGGGGTAATCGGGACAGCGCAAACAGTACTCAAAGACAGGGAGAGCAAGCTCTCTCTTGGCACTTTGGATGTGGGACATACAGCGAGATGTTTGCTGCTTTTACATTTGGCTGTTGGGAGATTTACAGCACAAAGATATCTAGTTGATTTGAAGCAGTTCCGAGAAAGTCTAAACATAATCCTCACTTTTCCCTCCTGGCACTTTCCCTGTAGGAGATACCGCAAGACGTTTCTGTATATTGGGCACAGCGCTCTGCAGGGTGTTAGCAGAGAGTTTCCCGGGACAGTGAAACCCTATATCAGAGACACTGAGAAGAAGCCCCAATGTTCCCTCCAGGCACTTTCAGTGTGGGTGCCTTCTCCACGTGGTTCCTGGTTTCACTGCAGCTCTGAAGAGAATGTTAGCAAAGAGGTAATCGGGACAGCGCAAACAGTACTCAAAGACAGGGAGAGCAAGCTCTCTCTTGGCACTTTGGATGTGGGACATACAGCAAGATGTTTGCTGCTTTTACATTTGGCTGTTGGGAGATTTACAGCACAAAGATATCTAGTTGATTTGAAGCAGTTCCGAGAAAGTCTAAACATAATCCTCACTTTTCCCTCCTGGCACTTTCCCTGTAGGAGATACCGCAAGACGTTTCTGTATATTGGGCACAGCGCTCTGCAGGGTGTTAGCAGAGAGTTTCCCGGGACAGTGAAACCCTATATCAGAGACACTGAGAAGAAGCCCCAACGTTCCTTCCAGGCACTTTCAGTGTGGGTGCCTTCTCCACGTGGTTCCTGGTTTCACTGCAGCTCTGAAGAGAATGTTAGCAAAGAGGTAATCGGGACAGTGCAAACAGTACTCAAAGACAGGGAGAGCAAGCTCTCTCTTGGCACTTTGGATGTGGGACATACAGCGAGATGTTTGCTGCTTTTGCGTTTGGCTGTTGGGAGATTTACAGCACAAAGATATCTAGTTGATTTGAAGCAGTTCCGAGAAAGTCTAAACATAATCCTCACTTTTCCCTCCTGGCACTTTCCCTGTAGGAGATACCGCAAGACGTTTCTGTATATTGGGCACAGCGCTCTGCAGGGTGTTAGCAGAGAGTTTCCCGGGACAGTGAAACCCTATATCAGAGACACTGAGAAGAAGCCCCAACGTTCCCTCCAGGCACTTTCAGTGTGGGTGCCTTCTCCACGTGGTTCCTGGTTTCACTGCAGCTCTGAAGAGAATGTTAGCAAAGAGGTAGTCGGGACAGTGCAAACAGTACTCAAAGACAGGGAGAGCAAGCTCTACATTACTCTCTTGGCACTTTGGATGTGGGACATACAGCGAGATGTTTGCTGCTTTTGCGTTTGGCTGTTGGGAGATTTACAGCACAAAGATATCTAGTTGATTTGAAGCAGTTCCGAGAAAGTCTAAGCATAATCCTCACTTTTCCTTCCTGGCACTTTCCCTGTAGGAGATACCGCAAGACATTTCTGTATATTGGGCACAGCGCTCTGCAGGGTGTTAGCAGAGACTTTCCCGGGACAGTGAAACCCTATGTCAGAGACACTGAGAAGAAGCCCCAATGTTCCCTCCAGGCACTTTCAGTGTGGGTGCCTTCTCCACGTGGTTCCTGGTTTCACTGCAGCTCTGAAGAGAATGTTAGCAAAGGGGTAATCGGGACAGCGCAAACAGTACTCAAAGACAGGGAGAGCAAGCTCTCTCTTGGCACTTTGGATGTGGGACATACAGCGAGATGTTTGCTGCTTTTACATTTGGCTGTTGGGAGATTTACAGCACAAAGATATCTAGTTGATTTGAAGCAGTTCCGAGAAAGTCTAAACATAATCCTCACTTTTCCCTCCTGGCACTTTCCCTGTAGGAGATACCGCAAGACGTTTCTGTATATTGGGCACAGCGCTCTGCAGGGTGTTAGCAGAGAGTTTCCCGGGACAGTGAAACCCTATATCAGAGACACTGAGAAGAAGCCCCAATGTTCCCTCCAGGCACTTTCAGTGTGGGTGCCTTCTCCACGTGGTTCCTGGTTTCACTGCAGCTCTGAAGAGAATGTTAGCAAAGAGGTAATCGGGACAGCGCAAACAGTACTCAAAGACAGGGAGAGCAAGCTCTCTCTTGGCACTTTGGATGTGGGACATACAGCGAGATGTTTGCTGCTTTTACATTTGGCTGTTGGGAGATTTACAGCACAAAGATATCTAGTTGATTTGAAGCAGTTCCGAGAAAGTCTAAACATAATCCTCACTTTTCCCTCCTGGCACTATCCCTGTAGGAGATACCGCAAGACGTTTCTGTATATTGGGCACAGCGCTCTGCAGGGTGTTAGCAGAGAGTTTCCCGAGACACTGAAACCCTATATCAGAGACACTGAGAAGAAGCCCCAATGTTCCCTCCAGGCACTTTCAGTGTGGGTGCCTTCTCCACGTGGTTCCTGGTTTCACTGCAGCTCTGAAGAGAATGTTAGCAAAGAGGTAATCGGGACAGTGCAAACAGTACTCAAAGACAGGGAGAGCAAGCTCTACATTACTCTCTTGGCACTTTGGATGTGGGACATACAGCGAGATGTTTGCTGCTTTTGCGTTTGGCTGTTGGGAGATTTACAGCACAAAGATATCTAGTTGATTTGAAGCAGTTCCGAGAAAGTCTAAGCATAATCCTCACTTTTCCCTCCTGGCACTTTCCCTGTAGGGGATACCGCAAGACATTTCTGTATATTGGGCACAGCGCTCTGCAGGGTGTTAGCAGAGACTTTCCCGGGACAGTGAAACCCTATGTCAGAGACACTGAGAAGAAGCCCCAATGTTCCCTCCAGGCACTTTCAGTGTGGGTGCCTTCTCCACGTGGTTCCTGGTTTCACTGCAGCTCTGAAGAGAATGTTAGCAAAGGGGTAATCGGGACAGCGCAAACAGTACTCAAAGACAGGGAGAGCAAGCTCTCTCTTGGCACTTTGGATGTGGGACATACAGCGAGATGTTTGCTGCTTTTACATTTGGCTGTTGGGAGATTTACAGCACAAAGATATCTAGTTGATTTGAAGCAGTTCCGAGAAAGTCTAAACATAATCCTCACTTTTCCCTCCTGGCACTTTCCCTGTAGGAGATACCGCAAGACGTTTCTGTATATTGGGCACAGCGCTCTGCAGGGTGTTAGCAGAGAGTTTCCCGGGACAGTGAAACCCTATATCAGAGACACTGAGAAGAAGCCCCAATGTTCCCTCCAGGCACTTTCAGTGTGGGTGCCTTCTCCACGTGGTTCCTGGTTTCACTGCAGCTCTGAAGAGAATGTTAGCAAAGAGGTAATCGGGACAGCGCAAACAGTACTCAAAGACAGGGAGAGCAAGCTCTCTCTTGGCACTTTGGATGTGGGACATACAGCAAGATGTTTGCTGCTTTTACATTTGGCTGTTGGGAGATTTACAGCACAAAGATATCTAGTTGATTTGAAGCAGTTCCGAGAAAGTCTAAACATAATCCTCACTTTTCCCTCCTGGCACTTTCCCTGTAGGAGATACCGCAAGACGTTTCTGTATATTGGGCACAGCGCTCTGCAGGGTGTTAGCAGAGAGTTTCCCGGGACAGTGAAACCCTATATCAGAGACACTGAGAAGAAGCCCCAACGTTCCTTCCAGGCACTTTCAGTGTGGGTGCCTTCTCCACGTGGTTCCTGGTTTCACTGCAGCTCTGAAGAGAATGTTAGCAAAGAGGTAATCGGGACAGTGCAAACAGTACTCAAAGACAGGGAGAGCAAGCTCTCTCTTGGCACTTTGGATGTGGGACATACAGCGAGATGTTTGCTGCTTTTGCGTTTGGCTGTTGGGAGATTTACAGCACAAAGATATCTAGTTGATTTGAAGCAGTTCCGAGAAAGTCTAAACATAATCCTCACTTTTCCCTCCTGGCACTTTCCCTGTAGGAGATACCGCAAGACGTTTCTGTATATTGGGCACAGCGCTCTGCAGGGTGTTAGCAGAGAGTTTCCCGGGACAGTGAAACCCTATATCAGAGACACTGAGAAGAAGCCCCAACGTTCCCTCCAGGCACTTTCAGTGTGGGTGCCTTCTCCACGTGGTTCCTGGTTTCACTGCAGCTCTGAAGAGAATGTTAGCAAAGAGGTAGTCGGGACAGTGCAAACAGTACTCAAAGACAGGGAGAGCAAGCTCTACATTACTCTCTTGGCACTTTGGATGTGGGACATACAGCGAGATGTTTGCTGCTTTTGCGTTTGGCTGTTGGGAGATTTACAGCACAAAGATATCTAGTTGATTTGAAGCAGTTCCGAGAAAGTCTAAGCATAATCCTCACTTTTCCTTCCTGGCACTTTCCCTGTAGGAGATACCGCAAGACATTTCTGTATATTGGGCACAGCGCTCTGCAGGGTGTTAGCAGAGACTTTCCCGGGACAGTGAAACCCTATGTCAGAGACACTGAGAAGAAGCCCCAATGTTCCCTCCAGGCACTTTCAGTGTGGGTGCCTTCTCCACGTGGTTCCTGGTTTCACTGCAGCTCTGAAGAGAATGTTAGCAAAGGGGTAATCGGGACAGCGCAAACAGTACTCAAAGACAGGGAGAGCAAGCTCTCTCTTGGCACTTTGGATGTGGGACATACAGCGAGATGTTTGCTGCTTTTACATTTGGCTGTTGGGAGATTTACAGCACAAAGATATCTAGTTGATTTGAAGCAGTTCCGAGAAAGTCTAAACATAATCCTCACTTTTCCCTCCTGGCACTTTCCCTGTAGGAGATACCGCAAGACGTTTCTGTATATTGGGCACAGCGCTCTGCAGGGTGTTAGCAGAGAGTTTCCCGGGACAGTGAAACCCTATATCAGAGACACTGAGAAGAAGCCCCAATGTTCCCTCCAGGCACTTTCAGTGTGGGTGCCTTCTCCACGTGGTTCCTGGTTTCACTGCAGCTCTGAAGAGAATGTTAGCAAAGGGGTAATCGGGACAGCGCAAACAGTACTCAAAGACAGGGAGAGCAAGCTCTCTCTTGGCACTTTGGATGTGGGACATACAGCGAGATGTTTGCTGCTTTTACATTTGGCTGTTGGGAGATTTACAGCACAAAGATATCTAGTTGATTTGAAGCAGTTCCGAGAAAGTCTAAACATAATCCTCACTTTTCCCTCCTGGCACTTTCCCTGTAGGAGATACCGCAAGACGTTTCTGTATATTGGGCACAGCGCTCTGCAGGGTGTTAGCAGAGAGTTTCCCGGGACAGTGAAACCCTATATCAGAGACACTGAGAAGAAGCCCCAATGTTCCCTCCAGGCACTTTCAGTGTGGGTGCCTTCTCCACGTGGTTCCTGGTTTCACTGCAGCTCTGAAGAGAATGTTAGCAAAGAGGTAATCGGGACAGTGCAAACAGTACTCAAAGACAGGGAGAGCAAGCTCTCTCTTGGCACTTTGGATGTGGGACATACAGCGAGATGTTTGCTGCTTTTACATTTGGCTGTTGGGAGATTTACAGCACAAAGATATCTAGTTGATTTGAAGCAGTTCCGAGAAAGTCTAAACATAATCCTCACTTTTCCCTCCTGGCACTATCCCTGTAGGAGATACCGCAAGACGTTTCTGTATATTGGGCACAGCGCTCTGCAGGGTGTTAGCAGAGAGTTTCCCGGGACAGTGAAACCCTATATCAGAGACACTGAGAAGAAGCCCCAATGTTCCCTCCAGGCACTTTCAGTGTGGGTGCCTTCTCCACGTGGTTCCTGGTTTCACTGCAGCTCTGAAGAGAATGTTAGCAAAGAGGTAATCGGGACAGTGCAAACAGTACTCAAAGACAGGGAGAGCAAGCTCTACATTACTCTCTTGGCACTTTGGATGTGGGACATACAGCGAGATGTTTGCTGCTTTTGCGTTTGGCTGTTGGGAGATTTACAGCACAAAGATATCTAGTTGATTTGAAGCAGTTCCGAGAAAGTCTAAGCATAATCCTCACTTTTCCCTCCTGGCACTTTCCCTGTAGGGGATACCGCAAGACATTTCTGTATATTGGGCACAGCGCTCTGCAGGGTGTTAGCAGAGACTTTCCCGGGACAGTGAAACCCTATGTCAGAGACACTGAGAAGAAGCCCCAATGTTCCCTCCAGGCACTTTCAGTGTGGGTGCCTTCTCCACGTGGTTCCTGGTTTCACTGCAGCTCTGAAGAGAATGTTAGCAAAGGGGTAATCGGGACAGCGCAAACAGTACTCAAAGACAGGGAGAGCAAGCTCTCTCTTGGCACTTTGGATGTGGGACATACAGCGAGATGTTTGCTGCTTTTACATTTGGCTGTTGGGAGATTTACAGCACAAAGATATCTAGTTGATTTGAAGCAGTTCCGAGAAAGTCTAAACATAATCCTCACTTTTCCCTCCTGGCACTTTCCCTGTAGGAGATACCGCAAGACGTTTCTGTATATTGGGCACAGCGCTCTGCAGGGTGTTAGCAGAGAGTTTCCCGGGACAGTGAAACCCTATATCAGAGACACTGAGAAGAAGCCCCAATGTTCCCTCCAGGCACTTTCAGTGTGGGTGCCTTCTCCACGTGGTTCCTGGTTTCACTGCAGCTCTGAAGAGAATGTTAGCAAAGAGGTAATCGGGACAGCGCAAACAGTACTCAAAGACAGGGAGAGCAAGCTCTCTCTTGGCACTTTGGATGTGGGACATACAGCGAGATGTTTGCTGCTTTTACATTTGGCTGTTGGGAGATTTACAGCACAAAGATATCTAGTTGATTTGAAGCAGTTCCGAGAAAGTCTAAACATAATCCTCACTTTTCCCTCCTGGCACTTTCCCTGTAGGAGATACCGCAAGACGTTTCTGTATATTGGGCACAGCGCTCTGCAGGGTGTTAGCAGAGAGTTTCCCGGGACAGTGAAACCCTATATCAGAGACACTGAGAAGAAGCCCCAATGTTCCCTCCAGGCACTTTCAGTGTGGGTGCCTTCTCCACGTGGTTCCTGGTTTCACTGCAGCTCTGAAGAGAATGTTAGCAAAGAGGTAATCGGGACAGTGCAAACAGTACTCAAAGACAGGGAGAGCAAGCTCTCTCTTGGCACTTTGGATGTGGGACATACAGCGAGATGTTTGCTGCTTTTACATTTGGCTGTTGGGAGATTTACAGCACAAAGATATCTAGTTGATTTGAAGCAGTTCCGAGAAAGTCTAAACATAATCCTCACTTTTCCCTCCTGGCACTATCCCTGTAGGAGATACCGCAAGACGTTTCTGTATATTGGGCACAGCGCTCTGCAGGGTGTTAGCAGAGAGTTTCCCGGGACAGTGAAACCCTATATCAGAGACACTGAGAAGAAGCCCCAATGTTCCCTCCAGGCACTTTCAGTGTGGGTGCCTTCTCCACGTGGTTCCTGGTTTCACTGCAGCTCTGAAGAGAATGTTAGCAAAGAGGTAATCGGGACAGTGCAAACAGTACTCAAAGACAGGGAGAGCAAGCTCTCTCTTGGCACTTTGGATGTGGGACATACAGCGAGATGTTTGCTGCTTTTACATTTGGCTGTTGGGAGATTTACAGCACAAAGATATCTAGTTGATTTGAAGCAGTTCCGAGAAAGTCTAAACATAATCCTCACTTTTCCCTCCTGGCACTATCCCTGTAGGAGATACCGCAAGACGTTTCTGTATATTGGGCACAGCGCTCTGCAGGGTGTTAGCAGAGAGTTTCCCGGGACAGTGAAACCCTATATCAGAGACACTGAGAAGAAGCCCCAATGTTCCCTCCAGGCACTTTCAGTGTGGGTGCCTTCTCCACGTGGTTCCTGGTTTCACTGCAGCTCTGAAGAGAATGTTAGCAAAGAGGTAATCGGGACAGTGCAAACAGTACTCAAAGACAGGGAGAGCAAGCTCTACATTACTCTCTTGGCACTTTGGATGTGGGACATACAGCGAGATGTTTGCTGCTTTTGCGTTTGGCTGTTGGGAGATTTACAGCACAAAGATATCTAGTTGATTTGAAGCAGTTCCGAGAAAGTCTAAGCATAATCCTCACTTTTCCCTCCTGGCACTTTCCCTGTAGGGGATACCGCAAGACATTTCTGTATATTGGGCACAGCGCTCTGCAGGGTGTTAGCAGAGACTTTCCCGGGACAGTGAAACCCTATGTCAGAGACACTGAGAAGAAGCCCCAATGTTCCCTCCAGGCACTTTCAGTGTGGGTGCCTTCTCCACGTGGTTCCTGGTTTCACTGCAGCTCTGAAGAGAATGTTAGCAAAGGGGTAATCGGGACAGCGCAAACAGTACTCAAAGACAGGGAGAGCAAGCTCTCTCTTGGCACTTTGGATGTGGGACATACAGCGAGATGTTTGCTGCTTTTACATTTGGCTGTTGGGAGATTTACAGCACAAAGATATCTAGTTGATTTGAAGCAGTTCCGAGAAAGTCTAAACATAATCCTCACTTTTCCCTCCTGGCACTTTCCCTGTAGGAGATACCGCAAGACGTTTCTGTATATTGGGCACAGCGCTCTGCAGGGTGTTAGCAGAGAGTTTCCCGGGACAGTGAAACCCTATATCAGAGACACTGAGAAGAAGCCCCAATGTTCCCTCCAGGCACTTTCAGTGTGGGTGCCTTCTCCACGTGGTTCCTGGTTTCACTGCAGCTCTGAAGAGAATGTTAGCAAAGAGGTAATCGGGACAGCGCAAACAGTACTCAAAGACAGGGAGAGCAAGCTCTCTCTTGGCACTTTGGATGTGGGACATACAGCGAGATGTTTGCTGCTTTTACATTTGGCTGTTGGGAGATTTACAGCACAAAGATATCTAGTTGATTTGAAGCAGTTCCGAGAAAGTCTAAACATAATCCTCACTTTTCCCTCCTGGCACTTTCCCTGTAGGAGATACCGCAAGACGTTTCTGTATATTGGGCACAGCGCTCTGCAGGGTGTTAGCAGAGAGTTTCCCGGGACAGTGAAACCCTATATCAGAGACACTGAGAAGAAGCCCCAACGTTCCTTCCAGGCACTTTCAGTGTGGGTGCCTTCTCCACGTGGTTCCTGGTTTCACTGCAGCTCTGAAGAGAATGTTAGCAAAGAGGTAATCGGGACAGTGCAAACAGTACTCAAAGACAGGGAGAGCAAGCTCTCTCTTGGCACTTTGGATGTGGGACATACAGCGAGATGTTTGCTGCTTTTACATTTGGCTGTTGGGAGATTTACAGCACAAAGATATCTAGTTGATTTGAAGCAGTTCCGAGAAAGTCTAAACATAATCCTCACTTTTCCCTCCTGGCACTATCCCTGTAGGAGATACCGCAAGACGTTTCTGTATATTGGGCACAGCGCTCTGCAGGGTGTTAGCAGAGAGTTTCCCGGGACAGTGAAACCCTATATCAGAGACACTGAGAAGAAGCCCCAATGTTCCCTCCAGGCACTTTCAGTGTGGGTGCCTTCTCCACGTGGTTCCTGGTTTCACTGCAGCTCTGAAGAGAATGTTAGCAAAGAGGTAATCGGGACAGTGCAAACAGTACTCAAAGACAGGGAGAGCAAGCTCTACATTACTCTCTTGGCACTTTGGATGTGGGACATACAGCGAGATGTTTGCTGCTTTTGCGTTTGGCTGTTGGGAGATTTACAGCACAAAGATATCTAGTTGATTTGAAGCAGTTCCGAGAAAGTCTAAGCATAATCCTCACTTTTCCCTCCTGGCACTTTCCCTGTAGGGGATACCGCAAGACATTTCTGTATATTGGGCACAGCGCTCTGCAGGGTGTTAGCAGAGACTTTCCCGGGACAGTGAAACCCTATGTCAGAGACACTGAGAAGAAGCCCCAATGTTCCCTCCAGGCACTTTCAGTGTGGGTGCCTTCTCCACGTGGTTCCTGGTTTCACTGCAGCTCTGAAGAGAATGTTAGCAAAGGGGTAATCGGGACAGCGCAAACAGTACTCAAAGACAGGGAGAGCAAGCTCTCTCTTGGCACTTTGGATGTGGGACATACAGCGAGATGTTTGCTGCTTTTACATTTGGCTGTTGGGAGATTTACAGCACAAAGATATCTAGTTGATTTGAAGCAGTTCCGAGAAAGTCTAAACATAATCCTCACTTTTCCCTCCTGGCACTTTCCCTGTAGGAGATACCGCAAGACGTTTCTGTATATTGGGCACAGCGCTCTGCAGGGTGTTAGCAGAGAGTTTCCCGGGACAGTGAAACCCTATATCAGAGACACTGAGAAGAAGCCCCAATGTTCCCTCCAGGCACTTTCAGTGTGGGTGCCTTCTCCACGTGGTTCCTGGTTTCACTGCAGCTCTGAAGAGAATGTTAGCAAAGAGGTAATCGGGACAGCGCAAACAGTACTCAAAGACAGGGAGAGCAAGCTCTCTCTTGGCACTTTGGATGTGGGACATACAGCGAGATGTTTGCTGCTTTTACATTTGGCTGTTGGGAGATTTACAGCACAAAGATATCTAGTTGATTTGAAGCAGTTCCGAGAAAGTCTAAACATAATCCTCACTTTTCCCTCCTGGCACTTTCCCTGTAGGAGATACCGCAAGACGTTTCTGTATATTGGGCACAGCGCTCTGCAGGGTGTTAGCAGAGAGTTTCCCGGGACAGTGAAACCCTATATCAGAGACACTGAGAAGAAGCCCCAACGTTCCTTCCAGGCACTTTCAGTGTGGGTGCCTTCTCCACGTGGTTCCTAGTTTCACTGCAGCTCTGAAGAGAATGTTAGCAAAGAGGTAATCGGGACAGTGCAAACAGTACTCAAAGACAGGGAGAGCAAGCTCTCTCTTGGCACTTTGGATGTGGGACATACAGCGAGATGTTTGCTGCTTTTACATTTGGCTGTTGGGAGATTTACAGCACAAAGATATCTAGTTGATTTGAAGCAGTTCCGAGAAAGTCTAAACATAATCCTCACTTTTCCCTCCTGGCACTTTCCCTGTAGGAGATACCGCAAGACGTTTCTGTATATTGGGCACAGCGCTCTGCAGGGTGTTAGCAGAGAGTTTCCCGGGACAGTGAAACCCTATATCAGAGACACTGAGAAGAAGCCCCAACGTTCCCTCCAGGCACTTTCAGTGTGGGTGCCTTCTCCACGTGGTTCCTGGTTTCACAGCAGCTCTGAAGAGAATGTTAGCAAAGAGGTAATCGGGACAGTGCAAACAGTACTCAAAGACAGGGAGAGCAAGCTCTACATTACTCTCTTGGCACTTTGGATGTGGGACATACAGCGAGATGTTTGCTGCTTTTGCGTTTGGCTGTTAGGAGATTTACAGCACAAAGATATCTAGTTGATTTGAAGCAGTTCCGAGAAAGTCTAAGCATAATCCTCACTTTTCCCTCCTGGCACTTTCCCTGTAGGGGATACCGCAAGACATTTCTGTATATTGGGCACAGCACTCTGCAGGGTGTTAGCAGAGACTTTCCCGGGACAGTGAAACCCTATGTCAGAGACACTGAGAAGAAGCCCCAATGTTCCCTCCAGGCACTTTCAGTGTGGGTGCCTTCTCCACGTGGTTCCTGGTTTCACTGCAGCTCTGAAGAGAATGTTAGCAAAGAGGTAATCGGGACAGCGCAAACAGTACTCAAAGACAGGGAGAGCAAGCTCTCTCTTGGCACTTTGGATGTGGGACATACAGCGAGATGTTTGCTGCTTTTACATTTGGCTGTTGGGAGATTTACAGCACAAAGATATCTAGTTGATTTGAAGCAGTTCTGAGAAAGTCTAAACATAATCCTCACTTTTCCCTCCTGGCACTTTCCCTGTAGGAGATACCGCAAGACGTTTCTGTATATTGGGCACAGCGCTCTGCAGGGTGTTAGCAGAGAGTTTCCCGGGACAGTGAAACCCTATATCAGAGACACTGAGAAGAAGCCCCAATGTTCCCTCCAGGCACTTTCAGTGTGGGTGCCTTCTCCACGTGGTTCCTGGTTTCACTGCAGCTCTGAAGAGAATGTTAGCAAAGAGGTAATCGGGACAGCGCAAACAGTACTCAAAGACAGGGAGAGCAAGCTCTCTCTTGGCACTTTGGATGTGGGACATACAGCGAGATGTTTGCTGCTTTTGCGTTTGGCTGTTGGGAGATTTACAGCACAAAGATATCTAGTTGATTTGAAGCAGTTCCGAGAAAGTCTAAACATAATCCTCACTTTTCCCTCCTGGCACTTTCCCTGTAGGAGATACCGCAAGACGTTTCTGTATATTGGGCACAGCGCTCTGCAGGGTGTTAGCAGAGAGTTTCCCGGGACAGTGAAACCCTATATCAGAGACACTGAGAAGAAGCCCCAATGTTCCCTCCAGGCACTTTCAGTGTGGGTGCCTTCTCCACGTGGTTCCTGGTTTCACTGCAGCTCTGAAGAGAATGTTAGCAAAGAGGTAATCGGGACAGCGCAAACAGTACTCAAAGACAGGGAGAGCAAGCTCTCTCTTGGCACTTTGGATGTGGGACATACAGCGAGATGTTTGCTGCTTTTACATTTGGCTGTTGGGAGATTTACAGCACAAAGATATCTAGTTGATTTGAAGCAGTTCCGAGAAAGTCTAAACATAATCCTCACTTTTCCCTCCTGGCACTTTCCCTGTAGGAGATACCGCAAGACGTTTCTGTATATTGGGCACAGCGCTCTGCAGGGTGTTAGCAGAGAGTTTCCCGGGACAGTGAAACCCTATATCAGAGACACTGAGAAGAAGCCCCAACGTTCCTTCCAGGCACTTTCAGTGTGGGTGCCTTCTCCACGTGGTTCCTGGTTTCACTGCAGCTCTGAAGAGAATGTTAGCAAAGAGGTAATCGGGACAGTGCAAACAGTACTCAAAGACAGGGAGAGCAAGCTCTCTCTTGGCACTTTGGATGTGGGACATACAGCGAGATGTTTGCTGCTTTTACATTTGGCTGTTGGGAGATTTACAGCACAAAGATATCTAGTTGATTTGAAGCAGTTCCGAGAAAGTCTAAACATAATCCTCACTTTTCCCTCCTGGCACTTTCCCTGTAGGAGATACCGCAAGACGTTTCTGTATATTGGGCACAGCGCTCTGCAGGGTGTTAGCAGAGAGTTTCCCGGGACAGTGAAACCCTATATCAGAGACACTGAGAAGAAGCCCCAATGTTCCCTCCAGGCACTTTCAGTGTGGGTGCCTTCTCCACGTGGTTCCTGGTTTCACTGCAGCTCTGAAGAGAATGTTAGCAAAGAGGTAATCGGGACAGCGCAAACAGTACTCAAAGACAGGGAGAGCAAGCTCTCTCTTGGCACTTTGGATGTGGGACATACAGCGAGATGTTTGCTGCTTTTACATTTGGCTGTTGGGAGATTTACAGCACAAAGATATCTAGTTGATTTGAAGCAGTTCCGAGAAAGTCTAAACATAATCCTCACTTTTCCCTCCTGGCACTTTCCCTGTAGGAGATACCGCAAGACGTTTCTGTATATTGGGCACAGCGCTCTGCAGGGTGTTAGCAGAGAGTTTCCCGGGACAGTGAAACCCTATATCAGAGACACTGAGAAGAAGCCCCAACGTTCCTTCCAGGCACTTTCAGTGTGGGTGCCTTCTCCACGTGGTTCCTGGTTTCACTGCAGCTCTGAAGAGAATGTTAGCAAAGAGGTAATCGGGACAGTGCAAACAGTACTCAAAGACAGGGAGAGCAAGCTCTCTCTTGGCACTTTGGATGTGGGACATACAGCGAGATGTTTGCTGCTTTTACATTTGGCTGTTGGGAGATTTACAGCACAAAGATATCTAGTTGATTTGAAGCAGTTCCGAGAAAGTCTAAACATAATCCTCACTTTTCCCTCCTGGCACTTTCCCTGTAGGAGATACCGCAAGACGTTTCTGTATATTGGGCACAGCGCTCTGCAGGGTGTTAGCAGAGAGTTTCCCGGGACAGTGAAACCCTATATCAGAGACACTGAGAAGAAGCCCCAACGTTCCCTCCAGGCACTTTCAGTGTGGGTGCCTTCTCCACGTGGTTCCTGGTTTCACAGCAGCTCTGAAGAGAATGTTAGCAAAGAGGTAATCGGGACAGTGCAAACAGTACTCAAAGACAGGGAGAGCAAGCTCTACATTACTCTCTTGGCACTTTGGATGTGGGACATACAGCGAGATGTTTGCTGCTTTTGCGTTTGGCTGTTAGGAGATTTACAGCACAAAGATATCTAGTTGATTTGAAGCAGTTCCGAGAAAGTCTAAGCATAATCCTCACTTTTCCCTCCTGGCACTTTCCCTGTAGGGGATACCGCAAGACATTTCTGTATATTGGGCACAGCACTCTGCAGGGTGTTAGCAGAGACTTTCCCGGGACAGTGAAACCCTATATCAGAGACACTGAGAAGAAGCCCCAATGTTCCCTCCAGGCACTTTCAGTGTGGGTGCCTTCTCCACGTGGTTCCTGGTTTCACTGCAGCTCTGAAGAGAATGTTAGCAAAGAGGTAATCGGGACAGCGCAAACAGTACTCAAAGACAGGGAGAGCAAGCTCTCTCTTGGCACTTTGGATGTGGGACATACAGCGAGATGTTTGCTGCTTTTACATTTGGCTGTTGGGAGATTTACAGCACAAAGATATCTAGTTGATTTGAAGCAGTTCTGAGAAAGTCTAAACATAATCCTCACTTTTCCCTCCTGGCACTTTCCCTGTAGGAGATACCGCAAGACGTTTCTGTATATTGGGCACAGCGCTCTGCAGGGTGTTAGCAGAGAGTTTCCCGGGACAGTGAAACCCTATATCAGAGACACTGAGAAGAAGCCCCAATGTTCCCTCCAGGCACTTTCAGTGTGGGTGCCTTCTCCACGTGGTTCCTGGTTTCACTGCAGCTCTGAAGAGAATGTTAGCAAAGAGGTAATCGGGACAGCGCAAACAGTACTCAAAGACAGGGAGAGCAAGCTCTCTCTTGGCACTTTGGATGTGGGACATACAGCGAGATGTTTGCTGCTTTTGCGTTTGGCTGTTGGGAGATTTACAGCACAAAGATATCTAGTTGATTTGAAGCAGTTCCGAGAAAGTCTAAACATAATCCTCACTTTTCCCTCCTGGCACTTTCCCTGTAGGAGATACCGCAAGACGTTTCTGTATATTGGGCACAGCGCTCTGCAGGGTGTTAGCAGAGAGTTTCCCGGGACAGTGAAACCCTATATCAGAGACACTGAGAAGAAGCCCCAATGTTCCCTCCAGGCACTTTCAGTGTGGGTGCCTTCTCCATGTGGTTCCTGGTTTCACTGCAGCTCTGAAGAGAATGTTAGCAAAGAGGTAATCGGGACAGCGCAAACAGTACTCAAAGACAGGGAGAGCAAGCTCTCTCTTGGCACTTTGGATGTGGGACATACAGCGAGATGTTTGCTGCTTTTACATTTGGCTGTTGGGAGATTTACAGCACAAAGATATCTAGTTGATTTGAAGCAGTTCCGAGAAAGTCTAAACATAATCCTCACTTTTCCCTCCTGGCACTTTCCCTGTAGGAGATACCGCAAGACGTTTCTGTATATTGGGCACAGCGCTCTGCAGGGTGTTAGCAGAGAGTTTCCCGGGACAGTGAAACCCTATATCAGAGACACTGAGAAGAAGCCCCAACGTTCCTTCCAGGCACTTTCAGTGTGGGTGCCTTCTCCACGTGGTTCCTGGTTTCACTGCAGCTCTGAAGAGAATGTTAGCAAAGAGGTAATCGGGACAGTGCAAACAGTACTCAAAGACAGGGAGAGCAAGCTCTCTCTTGGCACTTTGGATGTGGGACATACAGCGAGATGTTTGCTGCTTTTACATTTGGCTGTTGGGAGATTTACAGCACAAAGATATCTAGTTGATTTGAAGCAGTTCCGAGAAAGTCTAAACATAATCCTCACTTTTCCCTCCTGGCACTTTCCCTGTAGGAGATACCGCAAGACGTTTCTGTATATTGGGCACAGCGCTCTGCAGGGTGTTAGCAGAGAGTTTCCCGGGACAGTGAAACCCTATATCAGAGACACTGAGAAGAAGCCCCAACGTTCCCTCCAGGCACTTTCAGTGTGGGTGCCTTCTCCACGTGGTTCCTGGTTTCACAGCAGCTCTGAAGAGAATGTTAGCAAAGAGGTAATCGGGACAGTGCAAACAGTACTCAAAGACAGGGAGAGCAAGCTCTACATTACTCTCTTGGCACTTTGGATGTGGGACATACAGCGAGATGTTTGCTGCTTTTGCGTTTGGCTGTTAGGAGATTTACAGCACAAAGATATCTAGTTGATCTGAAGCAGTTCCGAGAAAGTCTAAGCATAATCCTCACTTTTCCCTCCTGGCACTTTCCCTGTAGGGGATACCGCAAGACATTTCTGTATATTGGGCACAGCACTCTGCAGGGTGTTAGCAGAGACTTTCCCGGGACAGTGAAACCCTATATCAGAGACACTGAGAAGAAGCCCCAATGTTCCCTCCAGGCACTTTCAGTGTGGGTGCCTTCTCCACGTGGTTCCTGGTTTCACTGCAGCTCTGAAGAGAATGTTAGCAAAGAGGTAATCGGGACAGCGCAAACAGTACTCAAAGACAGGGAGAGCAAGCTCTCTCTTGGCACTTTGGATGTGGGACATACAGCGAGATGTTTGCTGCTTTTACATTTGGCTGTTGGGAGATTTACAGCACAAAGATATCTAGTTGATTTGAAGCAGTTCTGAGAAAGTCTAAACATAATCCTCACTTTTCCCTCCTGGCACTTTCCCTGTAGGAGATACCGCAAGACGTTTCTGTATATTGGGCACAGCGCTCTGCAGGGTGTTAGCAGAGAGTTTCCCGGGACAGTGAAACCCTATATCAGAGACACTGAGAAGAAGCCCCAATGTTCCCTCCAGGCACTTTCAGTGTGGGTGCCTTCTCCACGTGGTTCCTGGTTTCACTGCAGCTCTGAAGAGAATGTTAGCAAAGAGGTAATCGGGACAGCGCAAACAGTACTCAAAGACAGGGAGAGCAAGCTCTCTCTTGGCACTTTGGATGTGGGACATACAGCGAGATGTTTGCTGCTTTTGCGTTTGGCTGTTGGGAGATTTACAGCACAAAGATATCTAGTTGATTTGAAGCAGTTCCGAGAAAGTCTAAACATAATCCTCACTTTTCCCTCCTGGCACTTTCCCTGTAGGAGATACCGCAAGACGTTTCTGTATATTGGGCACAGCGCTCTGCAGGGTGTTAGCAGAGACTTTCCCGGGACAGTGAAACCCTATATCAGAGACACTGAGAAGAAGCCCCAATGTTCCCTCCAGGCACTTTCAGTGTGGGTGCCTTCTCCACGTGGTTCCTGGTTTCACAGCAGCTCTGAAGAGAATGTTAGCAAAGAGGTAATCGGGACAGTGCAAACAGTACTCAAAGACAGGGAGAGCAAGCTCTCTCTTGGCACTTTGGATGTGGGACATACAGCGAGATGTTTGCTGCTTTTACATTTGGCTGTTGGGAGATTTACAGCACAAAGATATCTAGTTGATTTGAAGCAGTTCCGAGAAAGTCTAAACATAATCCTCACTTTTCCCTCCTGGCACTTTCCCTGTAGGAGATACCGCAAGACGTTTCTGTATATTGGGCACAGCGCTCTGCAGGGTGTTAGCAGAGAGTTTCCCGGGACAGTGAAACCCTATATCAGAGACACTGAGAAGAAGCCCCAATGTTCCCTCCAGGCACTTTCAGTGTGGGTGCCTTCTCCACGTGGTTCCTGGTTTCACTGCAGCTCTGAAGAGAATGTTAGCAAAGAGGTAATCGGGACAGTGCAAACAGTACTCAAAGACAGGGAGAGCAAGCTCTACATTACTCTCTTGGCACTTTGGATGTGGGACATACAGCGAGATGTTTGCTGCTTTTGCGTTTGGCTGTTGGGAGATTTACAGCACAAAGATATCTAGTTGATTTGAAGCAGTTCCGAGAAAGTCTAAGCATAATCCTCACTTTTCCCTCCTGGCACTTTCCCTGTAGGGGATACCGCAAGACATTTCTGTATATTGGGCACAGCGCTCTGCAGGGTGTTAGCAGAGACTTTCCCGGGACAGTGAAACCCTATGTCAGAGACACTGAGAAGAAGCCCCAATGTTCCCTCCAGGCACTTTCAGTGTGGGTGCCTTCTCCACGTGGTTCCTGGTTTCACTGCAGCTCTGAAGAGAATGTTAGCAAAGGGGTAATCGGGACAGCGCAAACAGTACTCAAAGACAGGGAGAGCAAGCTCTCTCTTGGCACTTTGGATGTGGGACATACAGCGAGATGTTTGCTGCTTTTACATTTGGCTGTTGGGAGATTTACAGCACAAAGATATCTAGTTGATTTGAAGCAGTTCCGAGAAAGTCTAAACATAATCCTCACTTTTCCCTCCTGGCACTTTCCCTGTAGGAGATACCGCAAGACGTTTCTGTATATTGGGCACAGCGCTCTGCAGGGTGTTAGCAGAGAGTTTCCCGGGACAGTGAAACCCTATATCAGAGACACTGAGAAGAAGCCCCAATGTTCCCTCCAGGCACTTTCAGTGTGGGTGCCTTCTCCACGTGGTTCCTGGTTTCACTGCAGCTCTGAAGAGAATGTTAGCAAAGAGGTAATCGGGACAGTGCAAACAGTACTCAAAGACAGGGAGAGCAAGCTCTCTCTTGGCACTTTGGATGTGGGACATACAGCGAGATGTTTGCTGCTTTTGCGTTTGGCTGTTGGGAGATTTACAGCACAAAGATATCTAGTTGATTTGAAGCAGTTCCGAGAAAGTCTAAACATAATCCTCACTTTTCCCTCCTGGCACTTTCCCTGTAGGAGATACCGCAAGACGTTTCTGTATATTGGGCACAGCGCTCTGCAGGGTGTTAGCAGAGAGTTTCCCGGGACAGTGAAACCCTATATCAGAGACACTGAGAAGAAGCCCCAACGTTCCTTCCAGGCACTTTCTGTGTGGGTGCCTTCTCCACGTGGTTCCTGGTTTCACTGCAGCTCTGAAGAGAATGTTAGCAAAGAGGTAATCGGGACAGTGCAAACAGTACTCAAAGACAGGGAGAGCAAGCTCTCTCTTGGCACTTTGGATGTGGGACATACAGCGAGATGTTTGCTGCTTTTGCGTTTGGCTGTTGGGAGATTTACAGCACAAAGATATCTAGTTGATTTGAAGCAGTTCCGAGAAAGTCTAAACATAATCCTCACTTTTCCCTCCTGGCACTTTCCCTGTAGGGGATACCGCAAGACGTTTCTGTATATTGGGCACAGCGCTCTGCAGGGTGTTAGCAGAGAGTTTCCCGGGACAGTGAAACCCTATATCAGAGACACTGAGAAGAAGCCCCAACGTTCCTTCCAGGCACTTTCAGTGTGGGTGCCTTCTCCACGTGGTTCCTGGTTTCACTGCAGCTCTGAAGAGAATGTTAGCAAAGAGGTAATCGGGACAGTGCAAACAGTACTCAAAGACAGGGAGAGCAAGCTCTCTCTTGGCACTTTGGATGTGGGACATACAGCGAGATGTTTGCTGCTTTTACATTTGGCTGTTGGGAGATTTACAGCACAAAGATATCTAGTTGATTTGAAGCAGTTCCGAGAAAGTCTAAACATAATCCTCACTTTTCCCTCCTGGCACTTTCCCTGTAGGAGATACCGCAAGACGTTTCTGTATATTGGGCACAGCGCTCTGCAGGGTGTTAGCAGAGAGTTTCCCGGGACAGTGAAACCCTATATCAGAGACACTGAGAAGAAGCCCCAACGTTCCTTCCAGGCACTTTCAGTGTGGGTGCCTTCTCCACGTGGTTCCTGGTTTCACTGCAGCTCTGAAGAGAATGTTAGCAAAGAGGTAATCGGGACAGTGCAAACAGTACTCAAAGACAGGGAGAGCAAGCTCTCTCTTGGCACTTTGGATGTGGGACATACAGCGAGATGTTTGCTGCTTTTACATTTGGCTGTTGGGAGATTTACAGCACAAAGATATCTAGTTGATTTGAAGCAGTTCCGAGAAAGTCTAAACATAATCCTCACTTTTCCCTCCTGGCACTTTCCCTGTAGGAGATACCGCAAGACGTTTCTGTATATTGGGCACAGCGCTCTGCAGGGTGTTAGCAGAGAGTTTCCCGGGACAGTGAAACCCTATGTCAGAGACACTGAGAAGAAGCCCCAACGTTCCTTCCAGGCACTTTCAGTGTGGGTGCCTTCTCCACGTGGTTCCTGGTTTCACTGCAGCTCTGAAGAGAATGTTAGCAAAGAGGTAATCGGGACAGTGCAAACAGTACTCAAAGACAGGGAGAGCAAGCTCTCTCTTGGCACTTTGGATGTGGGACATACAGCGAGATGTTTGCTGCTTTTGCGTTTGGCTGTTGGGAGATTTACAGCACAAAGATATCTAGTTGATTTGAAGCAGTTCTGAGAAAGTCTAAACATAATCCTCACTTTTCCCTCCTGGCACTTTCCCTGTAGGAGATACCGCAAGACGTTTCTGTATATTGGGCACAGCGCTCTGCAGGGTGTTAGCAGAGAGTTTCCCGGGACAGTGAAACCCTATATCAGAGACACTGAGAAGAAGCCCCAATGTTCCCTCCAGGCACTTTCAGTGTGGGTGCCTTCTCCACGTGGTTCCTGGTTTCACTGCAGCTCTGAAGAGAATGTTAGCAAAGAGGTAATCGGGACAGTGCAAACAGTACTCAAAGACAGGGAGAGCAAGCTCTACATTACTCTCTTGGCACTTTGGATGTGGGACATACAGCGAGATGTTTGCTGCTTTTGCGTTTGGCTGTTGGGAGATTTACAGCACAAAGATATCTAGTTGATTTGAAGCAGTTCCGAGAAAGTCTAAGCATAATCCTCACTTTTCCCTGCAGAGACTTTCCCGGGACAGTGAAACCCTATGTCAGAGACACTGAGAAGAAACCCCAATGTTCCCTCCAGGCACTTTCAGTGTGGGTGCCTTCTCCACGTGGTTCCTGGTTTCACTGCAGCTCTGAAGAGAATGTTAGCAAAGGGGTAATCGGGACAGCGCAAACAGTACTCAAAGACAGGGAGAGCAAGCTCTCTCTTGGCACTTTGGATGTGGGACATACAGCGAGATGTTTGCTGCTTTTACATTTGGCTGTTGGGAGATTTACAGCACAAAGATATCTAGTTGATTTGAAGCAGTTCCGAGAAAGTCTAAACATAATCCTCACTTTTCCCTCCTGGCACTTTCCCTGTAGGAGATACCGCAAGACGTTTCTGTATATTGGGCACAGCGCTCTGCAGGGTGTTAGCAGAGAGTTTCCCGGGACAGTGAAACCCTATATCAGAGACACTGAGAAGAAGCCCCAATGTTCCCTCCAGGCACTTTCAGTGTGGGTGCCTTCTCCACGTGGTTCCTGGTTTCACTGCAGCTCTGAAGAGAATGTTAGCAAAGAGGTAATCGGGACAGTGCAAACAGTACTCAAAGACAGGGAGAGCAAGCTCTCTCTTGGCACTTTGGATGTGGGACATACAGCGAGATGTTTGCTGCTTTTGCGTTTGGCTGTTGGGAGATTTACAGCACAAAGATATCTAGTTGATTTGAAGCAGTTCCGAGAAAGTCTAAACATAATCCTCACTTTTCCCTCCTGGCACTTTCCCTGTAGGAGATACCGCAAGACGTTTCTGTATATTGGGCACAGCGCTCTGCAGGGTGTTAGCAGAGAGTTTCCCGGGACAGTGAAACCCTATATCAGAGACACTGAGAAGAAGCCCCAACGTTCCTTCCAGGCACTTTCAGTGTGGGTGCCTTCTCCACGTGGTTCCTGGTTTCACTGCAGCTCTGAAGAGAATGTTAGCAAAGAGGTAATCGGGACAGTGCAAACAGTACTCAAAGACAGGGAGAGCAAGCTCTCTCTTGGCACTTTGGATGTGGGACATACAGCGAGATGTTTGCTGCTTTTACATTTGGCTGTTGGGAGATTTACAGCACAAAGATATCTAGTTGATTTGAAGCAGTTCCGAGAAAGTCTAAACATAATCCTCACTTTTCCCTCCTGGCACTTTCCCTGTAGGAGATACCGCAAGACGTTTCTGTATATTGGGCACAGCGCTCTGCAGGGTGTTAGCAGAGAGTTTCCCGGGACAGTGAAACCCTATATCAGAGACACTGAGAAGAAGCCCCAACGTTCCTTCCAGGCACTTTCAGTGTGGGTGCCTTCTCCACGTGGTTCCTGGTTTCACTGCAGCTCTGAAGAGAATGTTAGCAAAGAGGTAATCGGGACAGTGCAAACAGTACTCAAAGACAGGGAGAGCAAGCTCTCTCTTGGCACTTTGGATGTGGGACATACAGCGAGATGTTTGCTGCTTTTACATTTGGCTGTTGGGAGATTTACAGCACAAAGATATCTAGTTGATTTGAAGCAGTTCCGAGAAAGTCTAAACATAATCCTCACTTTTCCCTCCTGGCACTTTCCCTGTAGGAGATACCGCAAGACGTTTCTGTATATTGGGCACAGCGCTCTGCAGGGTGTTAGCAGAGAGTTTCCCGGGACAGTGAAACCCTATATCAGAGACACTGAGAAGAAGCCCCAACGTTCCCTCCAGGCACTTTCAGTGTGGGTGCCTTCTCCACGTGGTTCCTGGTTTCACAGCAGCTCTGAAGAGAATGTTAGCAAAGAGGTAATCGGGACAGTGCAAACAGTACTCAAAGACAGGGAGAGCAAGCTCTACATTACTCTCTTGGCACTTTGGATGTGGGACATACAGCGAGATGTTTGCTGCTTTTGCGTTTGGCTGTTAGGAGATTTACAGCACAAAGATATCTAGTTGATTTGAAGCAGTTCCGAGAAAGTCTAAGCATAATCCTCACTTTTCCCTCCTGGCACTTTCCCTGTAGGGGATACCGCAAGACATTTCTGTATATTGGGCACAGCGCTCTGCAGGGTGTTAGCAGAGACTTTCCCGGGACAGTGAAACCCTATATCAGAGACACTGAGAAGAAGCCCCAATGTTCCCTCCAGGCACTTTCAGTGTGGGTGCCTTCTCCACGTGGTTCCTGGTTTCACTGCAGCTCTGAAGAGAATGTTAGCAAAGAGGTAATCGGGACAGCGCAAACAGTACTCAAAGACAGGGAGAGCAAGCTCTCTCTTGGCACTTTGGATGTGGGACATACAGCGAGATGTTTGCTGCTTTTGCGTTTGGCTGTTGGGAGATTTACAGCACAAAGATATCTAGTTGATTTGAAGCAGTTCCGAGAAAGTCTAAACATAATCCTCACTTTTCCCTCCTGGCACTTTCCCTGTAGGAGATACCGCAAGACGTTTCTGTATATTGGGCACAGCGCTCTGCAGGGTGTTAGCAGAGACTTTCCCGGGACAGTGAAACCCTATATCAGAGACACTGAGAAGAAGCCCCAACGTTCCCTCCAGGCACTTTCAGTGTGGGTGCCTTCTCCACGTGGTTCCTGGTTTCACTGCAGCTCTGAAGAGAATGTTAGCAAAGAGGTAATCGGGACAGTGCAAACAGTACTCAAAGACAGGGAGAGCAAGCTCTCTCTTGGCACTTTGGATGTGGGACATACAGCGAGATGTTTGCTGCTTTTGCGTTTGGCTGTTGGGAGATTTACAGCACAAAGATATCTAGTTGATTTGAAGCAGTTCCGAGAAAGTCTAAACATAATCCTCACTTTTCCCTCCTGGCACTTTCCCTGTAGGAGATACCGCAAGACGTTTCTGTATATTGGGCACAGCGCTCTGCAGGGTGTTAGCAGAGAGTTTCCCGGGACAGTGAAACCCTATATCAGAGACACTGAGAAGAAGCCCCAACGTTCCTTCCAGGCACTTTCAGTGTGGGTGCCTTCTCCACGTGGTTCCTGGTTTCACTGCAGCTCTGAAGAGAATGTTAGCAAAGAGGTAATCGGGACAGTGCAAACAGTACTCAAAGACAGGGAGAGCAAGCTCTCTCTTGGCACTTTGGATGTGGGACATACAGCGAGATGTTTGCTGCTTTTACATTTGGCTGTTGGGAGATTTACAGCACAAAGATATCTAGTTGATTTGAAGCAGTTCCGAGAAAGTCTAAACATAATCCTCACTTTTCCCTCCTGGCACTTTCCCTGTAGGGGATACCGCAAGACGTTTCTGTATATTGGGCACAGCGCTCTGCAGGGTGTTAGCAGAGAGTTTCCCGGGACAGTGAAACCCTATGTCAGAGACACTGAGAAGAAGCCCCAACGTTCCTTCCAGGCACTTTCAGTGTGGGTGCCTTCTCCACGTGGTTCCTGGTTTCACTGCAGCTCTGAAGAGAATGTTAGCAAAGAGGTAATCGGGACAGTGCAAACAGTACTCAAAGACAGGGAGAGCAAGCTCTCTCTTGGCACTTTGGATGTGGGACATACAGCGAGATGTTTGCTGCTTTTGCGTTTGGCTGTTGGGAGATTTACAGCACAAAGATATCTAGTTGATTTGAAGCAGTTCCGAGAAAGTCTAAACATAATCCTCACTTTTCCCTCCTGGCACTTTCCCTGTAGGAGATACCGCAAGACGTTTCTGTATATTGGGCACAGCGCTCTGCAGGGTGTTAGCAGAGAGTTTCCCGGGACAGTGAAACCCTATATCAGAGACACTGAGAAGAAGCCCCAATGTTCCCTCCAGGCACTTTCAGTGTGGGTGCCTTCTCCACGTGGTTCCTGGTTTCACTGCAGCTCTGAAGAGAATGTTAGCAAAGAGGTAATCGGGACAGTGCAAACAGTACTCAAAGACAGGGAGAGCAAGCTCTACATTACTCTCTTGGCACTTTGGATGTGGGACATACAGCGAGATGTTTGCTGCTTTTGCGTTTGGCTGTTGGGAGATTTACAGCACAAAGATATCTAGTTGATTTGAAGCAGTTCCGAGAAAGTCTAAGCATAATCCTCACTTTTCCCTGCAGAGACTTTCCCGGGACAGTGAAACCCTATGTCAGAGACACTGAGAAGAAACCCCAATGTTCCCTCCAGGCACTTTCAGTGTGGGTGCCTTCTCCACGTGGTTCCTGGTTTCACTGCAGCTCTGAAGAGAATGTTAGCAAAGGGGTAATCGGGACAGCGCAAACAGTACTCAAAGACAGGGAGAGCAAGCTCTCTCTTGGCACTTTGGATGTGGGACATACAGCGAGATGTTTGCTGCTTTTACATTTGGCTGTTGGGAGATTTACAGCACAAAGATATCTAGTTGATTTGAAGCAGTTCCGAGAAAGTCTAAACATAATCCTCACTTTTCCCTCCTGGCACTTTCCCTGTAGGAGATACCGCAAGACGTTTCTGTATATTGGGCACAGCGCTCTGCAGGGTGTTAGCAGAGAGTTTCCCGGGACAGTGAAACCCTATATCAGAGACACTGAGAAGAAGCCCCAATGTTCCCTCCAGGCACTTTCAGTGTGGGTGCCTTCTCCACGTGGTTCCTGGTTTCACTGCAGCTCTGAAGAGAATGTTAGCAAAGAGGTAATCGGGACAGTGCAAACAGTACTCAAAGACAGGGAGAGCAAGCTCTCTCTTGGCACTTTGGATGTGGGACATACAGCGAGATGTTTGCTGCTTTTGCGTTTGGCTGTTGGGAGATTTACAGCACAAAGATATCTAGTTGATTTGAAGCAGTTCCGAGAAAGTCTAAACATAATCCTCACTTTTCCCTCCTGGCACTTTCCCTGTAGGAGATACCGCAAGACGTTTCTGTATATTGGGCACAGCGCTCTGCAGGGTGTTAGCAGAGAGTTTCCCGGGACAGTGAAACCCTATATCAGAGACACTGAGAAGAAGCCCCAACGTTCCTTCCAGGCACTTTCAGTGTGGGTGCCTTCTCCACGTGGTTCCTGGTTTCACTGCAGCTCTGAAGAGAATGTTAGCAAAGAGGTAATCGGGACAGCGCAAACAGTACTCAAAGACAGGGAGAGCAAGCTCTCTCTTGGCACTTTGGATGTGGGACATACAGCGAGATGTTTGCTGCTTTTACATTTGGCTGTTGGGAGATTTACAGCACAAAGATATCTAGTTGATTTGAAGCAGTTCCGAGAAAGTCTAAACATAATCCTCACTTTTCCCTCCTGGCACTTTCCCTGTAGGAGATACCGCAAGACGTTTCTGTATATTGGGCACAGCGCTCTGCAGGGTGTTAGCAGAGAGTTTCCCGGGACAGTGAAACCCTATATCAGAGACACTGAGAAGAAGCCCCAACGTTCCCTCCAGGCACTTTCAGTGTGGGTGCCTTCTCCACGTGGTTCCTGGTTTCACTGCAGCTCTGAAGAGAATGTTAGCAAAGAGGTAATCGGGACAGTGCAAACAGTACTCAAAGACAGGGAGAGCAAGCTCTCTCTTGGCACTTTGGATGTGGGACATACAGCGAGATGTTTGCTGCTTTTACATTTGGCTGTTGGGAGATTTACAGCACAAAGATATCTAGTTGATTTGAAGCAGTTCCGAGAAAGTCTAAACATAATCCTCACTTTTCCCTCCTGGCACTTTCCCTGTAGGAGATACCGCAAGACGTTTCTGTATATTGGGCACAGCGCTCTGCAGGGTGTTAGCAGAGAGTTTCCCGGGACAGTGAAACCCTATATCAGAGACACTGAGAAGAAGCCCCAACGTTCCCTCCAGGCACTTTCAGTGTGGGTGCCTTCTCCACGTGGTTCCTGGTTTCACAGCAGCTCTGAAGAGAATGTTAGCAAAGAGGTAATCGGGACAGTGCAAACAGTACTCAAAGACAGGGAGAGCAAGCTCTACATTACTCTCTTGGCACTTTGGATGTGGGACATACAGCGAGATGTTTGCTGCTTTTGCGTTTGGCTGTTAGGAGATTTACAGCACAAAGATATCTAGTTGATTTGAAGCAGTTCCGAGAAAGTCTAAGCATAATCCTCACTTTTCCCTCCTGGCACTTTCCCTGTAGGGGATACCGCAAGACATTTCTGTATATTGGGCACAGCGCTCTGCAGGGTGTTAGCAGAGACTTTCCCGGGACAGTGAAACCCTATATCAGAGACACTGAGAAGAAGCCCCAATGTTCCCTCCAGGCACTTTCAGTGTGGGTGCCTTCTCCACGTGGTTCCTGGTTTCACTGCAGCTCTGAAGAGAATGTTAGCAAAGAGGTAATCGGGACAGTGCAAACAGTACTCAAAGACAGGGAGAGCAAGCTCTCTCTTGGCACTTTGGATGTGGGACATACAGCGAGATGTTTGCTGCTTTTACATTTGGCTGTTGGGAGATTTACAGCACAAAGATATCTAGTTGATTTGAAGCAGTTCTGAGAAAGTCTAAACATAATCCTCACTTTTCCCTCCTGGCACTTTCCCTGTAGGAGATACCGCAAGACGTTTCTGTATATTGGGCACAGCGCTCTGCAGGGTGTTAGCAGAGAGTTTCCCGGGACAGTGAAACCCTATATCAGAGACACTGAGAAGAAGCCCCAATGTTCCCTCCAGGCACTTTCAGTGTGGGTGCCTTCTCCACGTGGTTCCTGGTTTCACTGCAGCTCTGAAGAGAATGTTAGCAAAGAGGTAATCGGGACAGCGCAAACAGTACTCAAAGACAGGGAGAGCAAGCTCTCTCTTGGCACTTTGGATGTGGGACATACAGCGAGATGTTTGCTGCTTTTGCGTTTGGCTGTTGGGAGATTTACAGCACAAAGATATCTAGTTGATTTGAAGCAGTTCCGAGAAAGTCTAAACATAATCCTCACTTTTCCCTCCTGGCACTTTCCCTGTAGGAGATACCGCAAGACGTTTCTGTATATTGGGCACAGCGCTCTGCAGGGTGTTAGCAGAGACTTTCCCGGGACAGTGAAACCCTATATCAGAGACACTGAGAAGAAGCCCCAACGTTCCCTCCAGGCACTTTCAGTGTGGGTGCCTTCTCCACGTGGTTCCTGGTTTCACTGCAGCTCTGAAGAGAATGTTAGCAAAGAGGTAATCGGGACAGTGCAAACAGTACTCAAAGACAGGGAGAGCAAGCTCTCTCTTGGCACTTTGGATGTGGGACATACAGCGAGATGTTTGCTGCTTTTGCGTTTGGCTGTTGGGAGATTTACAGCACAAAGATATCTAGTTGATTTGAAGCAGTTCCGAGAAAGTCTAAACATAATCCTCACTTTTCCCTCCTGGCACTTTCCCTGTAGGAGATACCGCAAGACGTTTCTGTATATTGGGCACAGCGCTCTGCAGGGTGTTAGCAGAGAGTTTCCCGGGACAGTGAAACCCTATATCAGAGACACTGAGAAGAAGCCCCAACGTTCCTTCCAGGCACTTTCAGTGTGGGTGCCTTCTCCACGTGGTTCCTGGTTTCACAGCAGCTCTGAAGAGAATGTTAGCAAAGAGGTAATCGGGACAGTGCAAACAGTACTCAAAGACAGGGAGAGCAAGCTCTCTCTTGGCACTTTGGATGTGGGACATACAGCGAGATGTTTGCTGCTTTTACATTTGGCTGTTGGGAGATTTACAGCACAAAGATATCTAGTTGATTTGAAGCAGTTCCGAGAAAGTCTAAGCATAATCCTCACTTTTCCCTCCTGGCACTTTCCCTGTAGGGGATACCGCAAGACATTTCTGTATATTGGGCACAGCGCTCTGCAGGGTGTTAGCAGAGACTTTCCCGGGACAGTGAAACCCTATGTCAGAGACACTGAGAAGAAGCCCCAATGTTCCCTCCAGGCACTTTCAGTGTGGGTGCCTTCTCCACGTGGTTCCTGGTTTCACTGCAGCTCTGAAGAGAATGTTAGCAAAGAGGTAATCGGGACAGTGCAAACAGTACTCAAAGACAGGGAGAGCAAGCTCTCTCTTGGCACTTTGGATGTGGGACATACAGCGAGATGTTTGCTGCTTTTGCGTTTGGCTGTTGGGAGATTTACAGCACAAAGATATCTAGTTGATTTGAAGCAGTTCCGAGAAAGTCTAAACATAATCCTCACTTTTCCCTCCTGGCACTTTCCCTGTAGGAGATACCGCAAGACGTTTCTGTATATTGGGCACAGCGCTCTGCAGGGTGTTAGCAGAGAGTTTCCCGGGACAGTGAAACCCTATATCAGAGACACTGAGAAGAAGCCCCAACGTTCCTTCCAGGCACTTTCAGTGTGGGTGCCTTCTCCACGTGGTTCCTGGTTTCACTGCAGCTCTGAAGAGAATGTTAGCAAAGAGGTAATCGGGACAGTGCAAACAGTACTCAAAGACAGGGAGAGCAAGCTCTCTCTTGGCACTTTGGATGTGGGACATACAGCGAGATGTTTGCTGCTTTTGCGTTTGGCTGTTGGGAGATTTACAGCACAAAGATATCTAGTTGATTTGAAGCAGTTCCGAGAAAGTCTAAACATAATCCTCACTTTTCCCTCCTGGCACTTTCCCTGTAGGGGATACCGCAAGACGTTTCTGTATATTGGGCACAGCGCTCTGCAGGGTGTTAGCAGAGAGTTTCCCGGGACAGTGAAACCCTATATCAGAGACACTGAGAAGAAGCCCCAACGTTCCTTCCAGGCACTTTCAGTGTGGGTGCCTTCTCCACGTGGTTCCTGGTTTCACTGCAGCTCTGAAGAGAATGTTAGCAAAGAGGTAATCGGGACAGTGCAAACAGTACTCAAAGACAGGGAGAGCAAGCTCTCTCTTGGCACTTTGGATGTGGGACATACAGCGAGATGTTTGCTGCTTTTACATTTGGCTGTTGGGAGATTTACAGCACAAAGATATCTAGTTGATTTGAAGCAGTTCCGAGAAAGTCTAAACATAATCCTCACTTTTCCCTCCTGGCACTTTCCCTGTAGGAGATACCGCAAGACGTTTCTGTATATTGGGCACAGCGCTCTGCAGGGTGTTAGCAGAGAGTTTCCCGGGACAGTGAAACCCTATATCAGAGACACTGAGAAGAAGCCCCAACGTTCCTTCCAGGCACTTTCAGTGTGGGTGCCTTCTCCACGTGGTTCCTGGTTTCACTGCAGCTCTGAAGAGAATGTTAGCAAAGAGGTAATCGGGACAGTGCAAACAGTACTCAAAGACAGGGAGAGCAAGCTCTCTCTTGGCACTTTGGATGTGGGACATACAGCGAGATGTTTGCTGCTTTTACATTTGGCTGTTGGGAGATTTACAGCACAAAGATATCTAGTTGATTTGAAGCAGTTCCGAGAAAGTCTAAACATAATCCTCACTTTTCCCTCCTGGCACTTTCCCTGTAGGAGATACCGCAAGACGTTTCTGTATATTGGGCACAGCGCTCTGCAGGGTGTTAGCAGAGAGTTTCCCGGGACAGTGAAACCCTATATCAGAGACACTGAGAAGAAGCCCCAATGTTCCCTCCAGGCACTTTCAGTGTGGGTGCCTTCTCCACGTGGTTCCTGGTTTCACTGCAGCTCTGAAGAGAATGTTAGCAAAGAGGTAATCGGGACAGTGCAAACAGTACTCAAAGACAGGGAGAGCAAGCTCTACATTACTCTCTTGGCACTTTGGATGTGGGACATACAGCGAGATGTTTGCTGCTTATGCGTTTGGCTGTTGGGAGATTTACAGCACAAAGATATCTAGTTGATTTGAAGCAGTTCCGAGAAAGTCTAAGCATAATCCTCACTTTTCCCTCCTGGCACTTTCCCTGTAGGGGATACCGCAAGACATTTCTGTATATTGGGCACAGCGCTCTGCAGGGTGTTAGCAGAGACTTTCCCGGGACAGTGAAACCCTATGTCAGAGACACTGAGAAGAAGCCCCAATGTTCCCTCCAGGCACTTTCAGTGTGGGTGCCTTCTCCACGTGGTTCCTGGTTTCACTGCAGCTCTGAAGAGAATGTTAGCAAAGGGGTAATCGGGACAGCGCAAACAGTACTCAAAGACAGGGAGAGCAAGCTCTCTCTTGGCACTTTGGATGTGGGACATACAGCGAGATGTTTGCTGCTTTTACATTTGGCTGTTGGGAGATTTACAGCACAAAGATATCTAGTTGATTTGAAGCAGTTCCGAGAAAGTCTAAACATAATCCTCACTTTTCCCTCCTGGCACTTTCCCTGTAGGAGATACCGCAAGACGTTTCTGTATATTGGGCACAGCGCTCTGCAGGGTGTTAGCAGAGAGTTTCCCGGGACAGTGAAACCCTATATCAGAGACACTGAGAAGAAGCCCCAATGTTCCCTCCAGGCACTTTCAGTGTGGGTGCCTTCTCCACGTGGTTCCTGGTTTCACTGCAGCTCTGAAGAGAATGTTAGCAAAGAGGTAATCGGGACAGTGCAAACAGTACTCAAAGACAGGGAGAGCAAGCTCTCTCTTGGCACTTTGGATGTGGGACATACAGCGAGATGTTTGCTGCTTTTGCGTTTGGCTGTTGGGAGATTTACAGCACAAAGATATCTAGTTGATTTGAAGCAGTTCCGAGAAAGTCTAAACATAATCCTCACTTTTCCCTCCTGGCACTTTCCCTGTAGGAGATACCGCAAGACGTTTCTGTATATTGGGCACAGCGCTCTGCAGGGTGTTAGCAGAGAGTTTCCCGGGACAGTGAAACCCTATATCAGAGACACTGAGAAGAAGCCCCAACGTTCCTTCCAGGCACTTTCAGTGTGGGTGCCTTCTCCACGTGGTTCCTGGTTTCACTGCAGCTCTGAAGAGAATGTTAGCAAAGAGGTAATCGGGACAGTGCAAACAGTACTCAAAGACAGGGAGAGCAAGCTCTCTCTTGGCACTTTGGATGTGGGACATACAGCGAGATGTTTGCTGCTTTTGCGTTTGGCTGTTGGGAGATTTACAGCACAAAGATATCTAGTTGATTTGAAGCAGTTCCGAGAAAGTCTAAACATAATCCTCACTTTTCCCTCCTGGCACTTTCCCTGTAGGGGATACCGCAAGACGTTTCTGTATATTGGGCACAGCGCTCTGCAGGGTGTTAGCAGAGAGTTTCCCGGGACAGTGAAACCCTATATCAGAGACACTGAGAAGAAGCCCCAACGTTCCTTCCAGGCACTTTCAGTGTGGGTGCCTTCTCCACGTGGTTCCTGGTTTCACTGCAGCTCTGAAGAGAATGTTAGCAAAGAGGTAATCGGGACAGTGCAAACAGTACTCAAAGACAGGGAGAGCAAGCTCTCTCTTGGCACTTTGGATGTGGGACATACAGCGAGATGTTTGCTGCTTTTGCGTTTGGCTGTTGGGAGATTTACAGCACAAAGATATCTAGTTGATTTGAAGCAGTTCCGAGAAAGTCTAAGCATAATCCTCACTTTTCCCTGCAGAGACTTTCCCGGGACAGTGAAACCCTATGTCAGAGACACTGAGAAGAAACCCCAATGTTCCCTCCAGGCACTTTCAGTGTGGGTGCCTTCTCCACGTGGTTCCTGGTTTCACTGCAGCTCTGAAGAGAATGTTAGCAAAGGGGTAATCGGGACAGCGCAAACAGTACTCAAAGACAGGGAGAGCAAGCTCTCTCTTGGCACTTTGGATGTGGGACATACAGCGAGATGTTTGCTGCTTTTACATTTGGCTGTTGGGAGATTTACAGCACAAAGATATCTAGTTGATTTGAAGCAGTTCCGAGAAAGTCTAAACATAATCCTCACTTTTCCCTCCTGCCACTTTCCCTGTAGGAGATACCGCAAGACGTTTCTGTATATTGGGCACAGCGCTCTGCAGGGTGTTAGCAGAGAGTTTCCCGGGACAGTGAAACCCTATATCAGAGACACTGAGAAGAAGCCCCAATGTTCCCTCCAGGCACTTTCAGTGTGGGTGCCTTCTCCACGTGGTTCCTGGTTTCACTGCAGCTCTGAAGAGAATGTTAGCAAAGAGGTAATCGGGACAGTGCAAACAGTACTCAAAGACAGGGAGAGCAAGCTCTCTCTTGGCACTTTGGATGTGGGACATACAGCGAGATGTTTGCTGCTTTTGCGTTTGGCTGTTGGGAGATTTACAGCACAAAGATATCTAGTTGATTTGAAGCAGTTCCGAGAAAGTCTAAACATAATCCTCACTTTTCCCTCCTGGCACTTTCCCTGTAGGAGATACCGCAAGACGTTTCTGTATATTGGGCACAGCGCTCTGCAGGGTGTTAGCAGAGAGTTTCCCGGGACAGTGAAACCCTATATCAGAGACACTGAGAAGAAGCCCCAACGTTCCTTCCAGGCACTTTCAGTGTGGGTGCCTTCTCCACGTGGTTCCTGGTTTCACTGCAGCTCTGAAGAGAATGTTAGCAAAGAGGTAATCGGGACAGTGCAAACAGTACTCAAAGACAGGGAGAGCAAGCTCTCTCTTGGCACTTTGGATGTGGGACATACAGCGAGATGTTTGCTGCTTTTGCGTTTGGCTGTTGGGAGATTTACAGCACAAAGATATCTAGTTGATTTGAAGCAGTTCCGAGAAAGTCTAAACATAATCCTCACTTTTCCCTCCTGGCACTTTCCCTGTAGGAGATACCGCAAGACGTTTCTGTATATTGGGCACAGCGCTCTGCAGGGTGTTAGCAGAGAGTTTCCCGGGACAGTGAAACCCTATATCAGAGACACTGAGAAGAAGCCCCAATGTTCCCTCCAGGCACTTTCAGTGTGGGTGCCTTCTCCACGTGGTTCCTGGTTTCACTGCAGCTCTGAAGAGAATGTTAGCAAAGAGGTAATCGGGACAGTGCAAACAGTACTCAAAGACAGGGAGAGCAAGCTCTACATTACTCTCTTGGCACTTTGGATGTGGGACATACAGCGAGATGTTTGCTGCTTTTGCGTTTGGCTGTTGGGAGATTTACAGCACAAAGATATCTAGTTGATTTGAAGCAGTTCCGAGAAAGTCTAAGCATAATCCTCACTTTTCCCTGCAGAGACTTTCCCGGGACAGTGAAACCCTATGTCAGAGACACTGAGAAGAAACCCCAATGTTCCCTCCAGGCACTTTCAGTGTGGGTGCCTTCTCCACGTGGTTCCTGGTTTCACTGCAGCTCTGAAGAGAATGTTAGCAAAGGGGTAATCGGGACAGCGCAAACAGTACTCAAAGACAGGGAGAGCAAGCTCTCTCTTGGCACTTTGGATGTGGGACATACAGCGAGATGTTTGCTGCTTTTACATTTGGCTGTTGGGAGATTTACAGCACAAAGATATCTAGTTGATTTGAAGCAGTTCCGAGAAAGTCTAAACATAATCCTCACTTTTCCCTCCTGCCACTTTCCCTGTAGGAGATACCGCAAGACGTTTCTGTATATTGGGCACAGCGCTCTGCAGGGTGTTAGCAGAGAGTTTCCCGGGACAGTGAAACCCTATATCAGAGACACTGAGAAGAAGCCCCAATGTTCCCTCCAGGCACTTTCAGTGTGGGTGCCTTCTCCACGTGGTTCCTGGTTTCACTGCAGCTCTGAAGAGAATGTTAGCAAAGAGGTAATCGGGACAGTGCAAACAGTACTCAAAGACAGGGAGAGCAAGCTCTCTCTTGGCACTTTGGATGTGGGACATACAGCGAGATGTTTGCTGCTTTTGCGTTTGGCTGTTGGGAGATTTACAGCACAAAGATATCTAGTTGATTTGAAGCAGTTCCGAGAAAGTCTAAACATAATCCTCACTTTTCCCTCCTGGCACTTTCCCTGTAGGAGATACCGCAAGACGTTTCTGTATATTGGGCACAGCGCTCTGCAGGGTGTTAGCAGAGAGTTTCCCGGGACAGTGAAACCCTATATCAGAGACACTGAGAAGAAGCCCCAACGTTCCTTCCAGGCACTTTCAGTGTGGGTGCCTTCTCCACGTGGTTCCTGGTTTCACTGCAGCTCTGAAGAGAATGTTAGCAAAGAGGTAATCGGGACAGTGCAAACAGTACTCAAAGACAGGGAGAGCAAGCTCTCTCTTGGCACTTTGGATGTGGGACATACAGCGAGATGTTTGCTGCTTTTGCGTTTGGCTGTTGGGAGATTTACAGCACAAAGATATCTAGTTGATTTGAAGCAGTTCCGAGAAAGTCTAAACATAATCCTCACTTTTCCCTCCTGGCACTTTCCCTGTAGGAGATACCGCAAGACGTTTCTGTATATTGGGCACAGCGCTCTGCAGGGTGTTAGCAGAGAGTTTCCCGGGACAGTGAAACCCTATATCAGAGACACTGAGAAGAAGCCCCAACGTTCCTTCCAGGCACTTTCAGTGTGGGTGCCTTCTCCACGTGGTTCCTGGTTTCACTGCAGCTCTGAAGAGAATGTTAGCAAAGAGGTAATCGGGACAGTGCAAACAGTACTCAAAGACAGGGAGAGCAAGCTCTCTCTTGGCACTTTGGATGTGGGACATACAGCGAGATGTTTGCTGCTTTTGCGTTTGGCTGTTGGGAGATTTACAGCACAAAGATATCTAGTTGATTTGAAGCAGTTCCGAGAAAGTCTAAACATAATCCTCACTTTTCCCTCCTGGCACTTTCCCTGTAGGAGATACCGCAAGACGTTTCTGTATATTGGGCACAGCGCTCTGCAGGGTGTTAGCAGAGAGTTTCCCGGGACAGTGAAACCCTATATCAGAGACACTGAGAAGAAGCCCCAACGTTCCTTCCAGGCACTTTCAGTGTGGGTGCCTTCTCCACGTGGTTCCTGGTTTCACTGCAGCTCTGAAGAGAATGTTAGCAAAGAGGTAATCGGGACAGTGCAAACAGTACTCAAAGACAGGGAGAGCAAGCTCTCTCTTGGCACTTTGGATGTGGGACATACAGCGAGATGTTTGCTGCTTTTGCGTTTGGCTGTTGGGAGATTTACAGCACAAAGATATCTAGTTGATTTGAAGCAGTTCCGAGAAAGTCTAAACATAATCCTCACTTTTCCCTCCTGGCACTTTCCCTGTAGGAGATACCGCAAGACGTTTCTGTATATTGGGCACAGCGCTCTGCAGGGTGTTAGCAGAGAGTTTCCCGGGACAGTGAAACCCTATATCAGAGACACTGAGAAGAAGCCCCAACGTTCCTTCCAGGCACTTTCAGTGTGGGTGCCTTCTCCACGTGGTTCCTGGTTTCACTGCAGCTCTGAAGAGAATGTTAGCAAAGAGGTAATCGGGACAGTGCAAACAGTACTCAAAGACAGGGAGAGCAAGCTCTACATTACTCTCTTGGCACTTTGGATGTGGGACATACAGCGAGATGTTTGCTGCTTTTGCGTTTGGCTGTTGGGAGATTTACAGCACAAAGATATCTAGTTGATTTGAAGCAGTTCCGAGAAAGTCTAAGCATAATCCTCACTTTTCCCTCCTGGCACTTTCCCTGTAGGGGATACCGCAAGACATTTCTGTATATTGGGCACAGCGCTCTGCAGGGTGTTAGCAGAGACTTTCCCGGGACAGTGAAACCCTATGTCAGAGACACTGAGAAGAAGCCCCAATGTTCCCTCCAGGCACTTTCAGTGTGGGTGCCTTCTCCACGTGGTTCCTGGTTTCACTGCAGCTCTGAAGAGAATGTTAGCAAAGGGGTAATCGGGACAGCGCAAACAGTACTCAAAGACAGGGAGAGCAAGCTCTCTCTTGGCACTTTGGATGTGGGACATACAGCGAGATGTTTGCTGCTTTTACATTTGGCTGTTGGGAGATTTACAGCACAAAGATATCTAGTTGATTTGAAGCAGTTCCGAGAAAGTCTAAACATAATCCTCACTTTTCCCTCCTGGCACTTTCCCTGTAGGAGATACCGCAAGACGTTTCTGTATATTGGGCACAGCGCTCTGCAGGGTGTTAGCAGAGAGTTTCCCGGGACAGTGAAACCCTATATCAGAGACACTGAGAAGAAGCCCCAACGTTCCTTCCAGGCACTTTCAGTGTGGGTGCCTTCTCCACGTGGTTCCTGGTTTCACTGCAGCTCTGAAGAGAATGTTAGCAAAGAGGTAATCGGGACAGTGCAAACAGTACTCAAAGACAGGGAGAGCAAGCTCTCTCTTGGCACTTTGGATGTGGGACATACAGCGAGATGTTTGCTGCTTTTGCGTTTGGCTGTTGGGAGATTTACAGCACAAAGATATCTAGTTGATTTGAAGCAGTTCCGAGAAAGTCTAAACATAATCCTCACTTTTCCCTCCTGGCACTTTCCCTGTAGGAGATACCGCAAGACGTTTCTGTATATTGGGCACAGCGCTCTGCAGGGTGTTAGCAGAGAGTTTCCCGGGACAGTGAAACCCTATATCAGAGACACTGAGAAGAAGCCCCAACGTTCCTTCCAGGCACTTTCAGTGTGGGTGCCTTCTCCACGTGGTTCCTGGTTTCACTGCAGCTCTGAAGAGAATGTTAGCAAAGAGGTAATCGGGACAGTGCAAACAGTACTCAAAGACAGGGAGAGCAAGCTCTCTCTTGGCACTTTGGATGTGGGACATACAGCGAGATGTTTGCTGCTTTTGCGTTTGGCTGTTGGGAGATTTACAGCACAAAGATATCTAGTTGATTTGAAGCAGTTCCGAGAAAGTCTAAACATAATCCTCACTTTTCCCTCCTGGCACTTTCCCTGTAGGAGATACCGCAAGACGTTTCTGTATATTGGGCACAGCGCTCTGCAGGGTGTTAGCAGAGAGTTTCCCGGGACAGTGAAACCCTATATCAGAGACACTGAGAAGAAGCCCCAACGTTCCTTCCAGGCACTTTCAGTGTGGGTGCCTTCTCCACGTGGTTCCTGGTTTCACTGCAGCTCTGAAGAGAATGTTAGCAAAGAGGTAATCGGGACAGTGCAAACAGTACTCAAAGACAGGGAGAGCAAGCTCTACATTACTCTCTTGGCACTTTGGATGTGGGACATACAGCGAGATGTTTGCTGCTTTTGCGTTTGGCTGTTGGGAGATTTACAGCACAAAGATATCTAGTTGATTTGAAGCAGTTCCGAGAAAGTCTAAGCATAATCCTCACTTTTCCCTCCTGGCACTTTCCCTGTAGGGGATACCGCAAGACATTTCTGTATATTGGGCACAGCGCTCTGCAGGGTGTTAGCAGAGACTTTCCCGGGACAGTGAAACCCTATGTCAGAGACACTGAGAAGAAGCCCCAATGTTCCCTCCAGGCACTTTCAGTGTGGGTGCCTTCTCCACGTGGTTCCTGGTTTCACTGCAGCTCTGAAGAGAATGTTAGCAAAGGGGTAATCGGGACAGCGCAAACAGTACTCAAAGACAGGGAGAGCAAGCTCTCTCTTGGCACTTTGGATGTGGGACATACAGCGAGATGTTTGCTGCTTTTACATTTGGCTGTTGGGAGATTTACAGCACAAAGATATCTAGTTGATTTGAAGCAGTTCCGAGAAAGTCTAAACATAATCCTCACTTTTCCCTCCTGGCACTTTCCCTGTAGGAGATACCGCAAGACGTTTCTGTATATTGGGCACAGCGCTCTGCAGGGTGTTAGCAGAGAGTTTCCCGGGACAGTGAAACCCTATATCAGAGACACTGAGAAGAAGCCCCAACGTTCCTTCCAGGCACTTTCAGTGTGGGTGCCTTCTCCACGTGGTTCCTGGTTTCACTGCAGCTCTGAAGAGAATGTTAGCAAAGAGGTAATCGGGACAGTGCAAACAGTACTCAAAGACAGGGAGAGCAAGCTCTCTCTTGGCACTTTGGATGTGGGACATACAGCGAGATGTTTGCTGCTTTTGCGTTTGGCTGTTGGGAGATTTACAGCACAAAGATATCTAGTTGATTTGAAGCAGTTCCGAGAAAGTCTAAACATAATCCTCACTTTTCCCTCCTGGCACTTTCCCTGTAGGGGATACCGCAAGACGTTTCTGTATATTGGGCACAGCGCTCTGCAGGGTGTTAGCAGAGAGTTTCCCGGGACAGTGAAACCCTATATCAGAGACACTGAGAAGAAGCCCCAACGTTCCTTCCAGGCACTTTCAGTGTGGGTGCCTTCTCCACGTGGTTCCTGGTTTCACTGCAGCTCTGAAGAGAATGTTAGCAAAGAGGTAATCGGGACAGTGCAAACAGTACTCAAAGACAGGGAGAGCAAGCTCTCTCTTGGCACTTTGGATGTGGGACATACAGCGAGATGTTTGCTGCTTTTACATTTGGCTGTTGGGAGATTTACAGCACAAAGATATCTAGTTGATTTGAAGCAGTTCCGAGAAAGTCTAAACATAATCCTCACTTTTCCCTCCTGGCACTTTCCCTGTAGGAGATACCGCAAGACGTTTCTGTATATTGGGCACAGCGCTCTGCAGGGTGTTAGCAGAGAGTTTCCCGGGACAGTGAAACCCTATATCAGAGACACTGAGAAGAAGCCCCAACGTTCCTTCCAGGCACTTTCAGTGTGGGTGCCTTCTCCACGTGGTTCCTGGTTTCACTGCAGCTCTGAAGAGAATGTTAGCAAAGAGGTAATCGGGACAGTGCAAACAGTACTCAAAGACAGGGAGAGCAAGCTCTCTCTTGGCACTTTGGATGTGGGACATACAGCGAGATGTTTGCTGCTTTTACATTTGGCTGTTGGGAGATTTACAGCACAAAGATATCTAGTTGATTTGAAGCAGTTCCGAGAAAGTCTAAACATAATCCTCACTTTTCCCTCCTGGCACTTTCCCTGTAGGAGATACCGCAAGACGTTTCTGTATATTGGGCACAGCGCTCTGCAGGGTGTTAGCAGAGAGTTTCCCGGGACAGTGAAACCCTATATCAGAGACACTGAGAAGAAGCCCCAATGTTCCCTCCAGGCACTTTCAGTGTGGGTGCCTTCTCCACGTGGTTCCTGGTTTCACTGCAGCTCTGAAGAGAATGTTAGCAAAGAGGTAATCGGGACAGTGCAAACAGTACTCAAAGACAGGGAGAGCAAGCTCTACATTACTCTCTTGGCACTTTGGATGTGGGACATACAGCGAGATGTTTGCTGCTTTTGCGTTTGGCTGTTGGGAGATTTACAGCACAAAGATATCTAGTTGATTTGAAGCAGTTCCGAGAAAGTCTAAGCATAATCCTCACTTTTCCCTGCAGAGACTTTCCCGGGACAGTGAAACCCTATGTCAGAGACACTGAGAAGAAACCCCAATGTTCCCTCCAGGCACTTTCAGTGTGGGTGCCTTCTCCACGTGGTTCCTGGTTTCACTGCAGCTCTGAAGAGAATGTTAGCAAAGGGGTAATCGGGACAGCGCAAACAGTACTCAAAGACAGGGAGAGCAAGCTCTCTCTTGGCACTTTGGATGTGGGACATACAGCGAGATGTTTGCTGCTTTTACATTTGGCTGTTGGGAGATTTACAGCACAAAGATATCTAGTTGATTTGAAGCAGTTCCGAGAAAGTCTAAACATAATCCTCACTTTTCCCTCCTGCCACTTTCCCTGTAGGAGATACCGCAAGACGTTTCTGTATATTGGGCACAGCGCTCTGCAGGGTGTTAGCAGAGAGTTTCCCGGGACAGTGAAACCCTATATCAGAGACACTGAGAAGAAGCCCCAATGTTCCCTCCAGGCACTTTCAGTGTGGGTGCCTTCTCCACGTGGTTCCTGGTTTCACTGCAGCTCTGAAGAGAATGTTAGCAAAGAGGTAATCGGGACAGTGCAAACAGTACTCAAAGACAGGGAGAGCAAGCTCTCTCTTGGCACTTTGGATGTGGGACATACAGCGAGATGTTTGCTGCTTTTGCGTTTGGCTGTTGGGAGATTTACAGCACAAAGATATCTAGTTGATTTGAAGCAGTTCCGAGAAAGTCTAAACATAATCCTCACTTTTCCCTCCTGGCACTTTCCCTGTAGGAGATACCGCAAGACGTTTCTGTATATTGGGCACAGCGCTCTGCAGGGTGTTAGCAGAGAGTTTCCCGGGACAGTGAAACCCTATATCAGAGACACTGAGAAGAAGCCCCAACGTTCCTTCCAGGCACTTTCAGTGTGGGTGCCTTCTCCACGTGGTTCCTGGTTTCACTGCAGCTCTGAAGAGAATGTTAGCAAAGAGGTAATCGGGACAGTGCAAACAGTACTCAAAGACAGGGAGAGCAAGCTCTCTCTTGGCACTTTGGATGTGGGACATACAGCGAGATGTTTGCTGCTTTTGCGTTTGGCTGTTGGGAGATTTACAGCACAAAGATATCTAGTTGATTTGAAGCAGTTCCGAGAAAGTCTAAACATAATCCTCACTTTTCCCTCCTGGCACTTTCCCTGTAGGAGATACCGCAAGACGTTTCTGTATATTGGGCACAGCGCTCTGCAGGGTGTTAGCAGAGAGTTTCCCGGGACAGTGAAACCCTATATCAGAGACACTGGGAAGAAGCCCCAACGTTCCTTCCAGGCACTTTCAGTGTGGGTGCCTTCTCCACGTGGTTCCTGGTTTCACTGCAGCTCTGAAGAGAATGTTAGCAAAGAGGTAATCGGGACAGTGCAAACAGTACTCAAAGACAGGGAGAGCAAGCTCTCTCTTGGCACTTTGGATGTGGGACATACAGCGAGATGTTTGCTGCTTTTGCGTTTGGCTGTTGGGAGATTTACAGCACAAAGATATCTAGTTGATTTGAAGCAGTTCCGAGAAAGTCTAAACATAATCCTCACTTTTCCCTCCTGGCACTTTCCCTGTAGGAGATACCGCAAGACGTTTCTGTATATTGGGCACAGCGCTCTGCAGGGTGTTAGCAGAGAGTTTCCCGGGACAGTGAAACCCTATATCAGAGACACTGAGAAGAAGCCCCAACGTTCCTTCCAGGCACTTTCAGTGTGGGTGCCTTCTCCACGTGGTTCCTGGTTTCACTGCAGCTCTGAAGAGAATGTTAGCAAAGAGGTAATCGGGACAGTGCAAACAGTACTCAAAGACAGGGAGAGCAAGCTCTACATTACTCTCTTGGCACTTTGGATGTGGGACATACAGCGAGATGTTTGCTGCTTTTGCGTTTGGCTGTTGGGAGATTTACAGCACAAAGATATCTAGTTGATTTGAAGCAGTTCCGAGAAAGTCTAAGCATAATCCTCACTTTTCCCTCCTGGCACTTTCCCTGTAGGGGATACCGCAAGACATTTCTGTATATTGGGCACAGCGCTCTGCAGGGTGTTAGCAGAGACTTTCCCGGGACAGTGAAACCCTATGTCAGAGACACTGAGAAGAAGCCCCAATGTTCCCTCCAGGCACTTTCAGTGTGGGTGCCTTCTCCACGTGGTTCCTGGTTTCACTGCAGCTCTGAAGAGAATGTTAGCAAAGGGGTAATCGGGACAGCGCAAACAGTACTCAAAGACAGGGAGAGCAAGCTCTCTCTTGGCACTTTGGATGTGGGACATACAGCGAGATGTTTGCTGCTTTTACATTTGGCTGTTGGGAGATTTACAGCACAAAGATATCTAGTTGATTTGAAGCAGTTCCGAGAAAGTCTAAACATAATCCTCACTTTTCCCTCCTGGCACTTTCCCTGTAGGAGATACCGCAAGACGTTTCTGTATATTGGGCACAGCGCTCTGCAGGGTGTTAGCAGAGAGTTTCCCGGGACAGTGAAACCCTATATCAGAGACACTGAGAAGAAGCCCCAATGTTCCCTCCAGGCACTTTCAGTGTGGGTGCCTTCTCCACGTGGTTCCTGGTTTCACTGCAGCTCTGAAGAGAATGTTAGCAAAGAGGTAATCGGGACAGTGCAAACAGTACTCAAAGACAGGGAGAGCAAGCTCTCTCTTGGCACTTTGGATGTGGGACATACAGCGAGATGTTTGCTGCTTTTGCGTTTGGCTGTTGGGAGATTTACAGCACAAAGATATCTAGTTGATTTGAAGCAGTTCCGAGAAAGTCTAAACATAATCCTCACTTTTCCCTCCTGGCACTTTCCCTGTAGGAGATACCGCAAGACGTTTCTGTATATTGGGCACAGCGCTCTGCAGGGTGTTAGCAGAGAGTTTCCCGGGACAGTGAAACCCTATATCAGAGACACTGAGAAGAAGCCCCAACGTTCCTTCCAGGCACTTTCAGTGTGGGTGCCTTCTCCACGTGGTTCCTGGTTTCACTGCAGCTCTGAAGAGAATGTTAGCAAAGAGGTAATCGGGACAGTGCAAACAGTACTCAAAGACAGGGAGAGCAAGCTCTCTCTTGGCACTTTGGATGTGGGACATACAGCGAGATGTTTGCTGCTTTTGCGTTTGGCTGTTGGGAGATTTACAGCACAAAGATATCTAGTTGATTTGAAGCAGTTCCGAGAAAGTCTAAACATAATCCTCACTTTTCCCTCCTGGCACTTTCCCTGTAGGGGATACCGCAAGACGTTTCTGTATATTGGGCACAGCGCTCTGCAGGGTGTTAGCAGAGAGTTTCCCGGGACAGTGAAACCCTATATCAGAGACACTGAGAAGAAGCCCCAACGTTCCTTCCAGGCACTTTCAGTGTGGGTGCCTTCTCCACGTGGTTCCTGGTTTCACTGCAGCTCTGAAGAGAATGTTAGCAAAGAGGTAATCGGGACAGTGCAAACAGTACTCAAAGACAGGGAGAGCAAGCTCTCTCTTGGCACTTTGGATGTGGGACATACAGCGAGATGTTTGCTGCTTTTGCGTTTGGCTGTTGGGAGATTTACAGCACAAAGATATCTAGTTGATTTGAAGCAGTTCCGAGAAAGTCTAAACATAATCCTCACTTTTCCCTCCTGGCACTTTCCCTGTAGGAGATACCGCAAGACGTTTCTGTATATTGGGCACAGCGCTCTGCAGGGTGTTAGCAGAGAGTTTCCCGGGACAGTGAAACCCTATATCAGAGACACTGAGAAGAAGCCCCAATGTTCCCTCCAGGCACTTTCAGTGTGGGTGCCTTCTCCACGTGGTTCCTGGTTTCACTGCAGCTCTGAAGAGAATGTTAGCAAAGAGGTAATCGGGACAGTGCAAACAGTACTCAAAGACAGGGAGAGCAAGCTCTACATTACTCTCTTGGCACTTTGGATGTGGGACATACAGCGAGATGTTTGCTGCTTTTGCGTTTGGCTGTTGGGAGATTTACAGCACAAAGATATCTAGTTGATTTGAAGCAGTTCCGAGAAAGTCTAAACATAATCCTCACTTTTCCCTCCTGGCACTTTCCCTGTAGGGGATACCGCAAGACGTTTCTGTATATTGGGCACAGCGCTCTGCAGGGTGTTAGCAGAGAGTTTCCCGGGACAGTGAAACCCTATATCAGAGACACTGAGAAGAAGCCCCAACGTTCCTTCCAGGCACTTTCAGTGTGGGTGCCTTCTCCACGTGGTTCCTGGTTTCACTGCAGCTCTGAAGAGAATGTTAGCAAAGAGGTAATCGGGACAGTGCAAACAGTACTCAAAGACAGGGAGAGCAAGCTCTCTCTTGGCACTTTGGATGTGGGACATACAGCGAGATGTTTGCTGCTTTTACATTTGGCTGTTGGGAGATTTACAGCACAAAGATATCTAGTTGATTTGAAGCAGTTCCGAGAAAGTCTAAACATAATCCTCACTTTTCCCTCCTGGCACTTTCCCTGTAGGAGATACCGCAAGACGTTTCTGTATATTGGGCACAGCGCTCTGCAGGGTGTTAGCAGAGAGTTTCCCGGGACAGTGAAACCCTATATCAGAGACACTGAGAAGAAGCCCCAACGTTCCTTCCAGGCACTTTCAGTGTGGGTGCCTTCTCCACGTGGTTCCTGGTTTCACTGCAGCTCTGAAGAGAATGTTAGCAAAGAGGTAATCGGGACAGTGCAAACAGTACTCAAAGACAGGGAGAGCAAGCTCTCTCTTGGCACTTTGGATGTGGGACATACAGCGAGATGTTTGCTGCTTTTACATTTGGCTGTTGGGAGATTTACAGCACAAAGATATCTAGTTGATTTGAAGCAGTTCCGAGAAAGTCTAAACATAATCCTCACTTTTCCCTCCTGGCACTTTCCCTGTAGGAGATACCGCAAGACGTTTCTGTATATTGGGCACAGCGCTCTGCAGGGTGTTAGCAGAGAGTTTCCCGGGACAGTGAAACCCTATGTCAGAGACACTGAGAAGAAGCCCCAACGTTCCTTCCAGGCACTTTCAGTGTGGGTGCCTTCTCCACGTGGTTCCTGGTTTCACTGCAGCTCTGAAGAGAATGTTAGCAAAGAGGTAATCGGGACAGTGCAAACAGTACTCAAAGACAGGGAGAGCAAGCTCTCTCTTGGCACTTTGGATGTGGGACATACAGCGAGATGTTTGCTGCTTTTGCGTTTGGCTGTTGGGAGATTTACAGCACAAAGATATCTAGTTGATTTGAAGCAGTTCCGAGAAAGTCTAAACATAATCCTCACTTTTCCCTCCTGGCACTTTCCCTGTAGGAGATACCGCAAGACGTTTCTGTATATTGGGCACAGCGCTCTGCAGGGTGTTAGCAGAGAGTTTCCCGGGACAGTGAAACCCTATATCAGAGACACTGAGAAGAAGCCCCAATGTTCCCTCCAGGCACTTTCAGTGTGGGTGCCTTCTCCACGTGGTTCCTGGTTTCACTGCAGCTCTGAAGAGAATGTTAGCAAAGAGGTAATCGGGACAGTGCAAACAGTACTCAAAGACAGGGAGAGCAAGCTCTACATTACTCTCTTGGCACTTTGGATGTGGGACATACAGCGAGATGTTTGCTGCTTTTGCGTTTGGCTGTTGGGAGATTTACAGCACAAAGATATCTAGTTGATTTGAAGCAGTTCCGAGAAAGTCTAAGCATAATCCTCACTTTTCCCTGCAGAGACTTTCCCGGGACAGTGAAACCCTATGTCAGAGACACTGAGAAGAAACCCCAATGTTCCCTCCAGGCACTTTCAGTGTGGGTGCCTTCTCCACGTGGTTCCTGGTTTCACTGCAGCTCTGAAGAGAATGTTAGCAAAGGGGTAATCGGGACAGCGCAAACAGTACTCAAAGACAGGGAGAGCAAGCTCTCTCTTGGCACTTTGGATGTGGGACATACAGCGAGATGTTTGCTGCTTTTACATTTGGCTGTTGGGAGATTTACAGCACAAAGATATCTAGTTGATTTGAAGCAGTTCCGAGAAAGTCTAAACATAATCCTCACTTTTCCCTCCTGCCACTTTCCCTGTAGGAGATACCGCAAGACGTTTCTGTATATTGGGCACAGCGCTCTGCAGGGTGTTAGCAGAGAGTTTCCCGGGACAGTGAAACCCTATATCAGAGACACTGAGAAGAAGCCCCAATGTTCCCTCCAGGCACTTTCAGTGTGGGTGCCTTCTCCACGTGGTTCCTGGTTTCACTGCAGCTCTGAAGAGAATGTTAGCAAAGAGGTAATCGGGACAGTGCAAACAGTACTCAAAGACAGGGAGAGCAAGCTCTCTCTTGGCACTTTGGATGTGGGACATACAGCGAGATGTTTGCTGCTTTTGCGTTTGGCTGTTGGGAGATTTACAGCACAAAGATATCTAGTTGATTTGAAGCAGTTCCGAGAAAGTCTAAACATAATCCTCACTTTTCCCTCCTGGCACTTTCCCTGTAGGAGATACCGCAAGACGTTTCTGTATATTGGGCACAGCGCTCTGCAGGGTGTTAGCAGAGAGTTTCCCGGGACAGTGAAACCCTATATCAGAGACACTGAGAAGAAGCCCCAACGTTCCTTCCAGGCACTTTCAGTGTGGGTGCCTTCTCCACGTGGTTCCTGGTTTCACTGCAGCTCTGAAGAGAATGTTAGCAAAGAGGTAATCGGGACAGTGCAAACAGTACTCAAAGACAGGGAGAGCAAGCTCTCTCTTGGCACTTTGGATGTGGGACATACAGCGAGATGTTTGCTGCTTTTGCGTTTGGCTGTTGGGAGATTTACAGCACAAAGATATCTAGTTGATTTGAAGCAGTTCCGAGAAAGTCTAAACATAATCCTCACTTTTCCCTCCTGGCACTTTCCCTGTAGGAGATACCGCAAGACGTTTCTGTATATTGGGCACAGCGCTCTGCAGGGTGTTAGCAGAGAGTTTCCCGGGACAGTGAAACCCTATATCAGAGACACTGAGAAGAAGCCCCAACGTTCCTTCCAGGCACTTTCAGTGTGGGTGCCTTCTCCACGTGGTTCCTGGTTTCACTGCAGCTCTGAAGAGAATGTTAGCAAAGAGGTAATCGGGACAGTGCAAACAGTACTCAAAGACAGGGAGAGCAAGCTCTCTCTTGGCACTTTGGATGTGGGACATACAGCGAGATGTTTGCTGCTTTTACATTTGGCTGTTGGGAGATTTACAGCACAAAGATATCTAGTTGATTTGAAGCAGTTCCGAGAAAGTCTAAACATAATCCTCACTTTTCCCTCCTGGCACTTTCCCTGTAGGAGATACCGCAAGACGTTTCTGTATATTGGGCACAGCGCTCTGCAGGGTGTTAGCAGAGAGTTTCCCGGGACAGTGAAACCCTATATCAGAGACACTGAGAAGAAGCCCCAACGTTCCTTCCAGGCACTTTCAGTGTGGGTGCCTTCTCCACGTGGTTCCTGGTTTCACTGCAGCTCTGAAGAGAATGTTAGCAAAGAGGTAATCGGGACAGTGCAAACAGTACTCAAAGACAGGGAGAGCAAGATCTACATTACTCTCTTGGCACTTTGGATGTGGGACATACAGCGAGATGTTTGCTGCTTTTGCGTTTGGCTGTTGGGAGATTTACAGCACAAAGATATCTAGTTGATTTGAAGCAGTTCCGAGAAAGTCTAAGCATAATCCTCACTTTTCCCTGCAGAGACTTTCCCGGGACAGTGAAACCCTATGTCAGAGACACTGAGAAGAAACCCCAATGTTCCCTCCAGGCACTTTCAGTGTGGGTGCCTTCTCCACGTGGTTCCTGGTTTCACTGCAGCTCTGCAGAGAATGTTAGCAAAGGGGTAATCGGGACAGCGCAAACAGTACTCAAAGACGGGGAGAGCAAGCTCTCTCTTGGCACTTTGGATGTGGGACATACAGCGAGATGTTTGCTGCTTTTACATTTGGCTGTTGGGAGATTTACAGCACAAAGATATCTAGTTGATTTGAAGCAGTTCCGAGAAAGTCTAAACATAATCCTCACTTTTCCCTCCTGGCACTTTCCCTGTAGGAGATACCGCAAGACGTTTCTGTATATTGGGCACAGCGCTCTGCAGGGTGTTAGCAGAGAGTTTCCCGGGACAGTGAAACCCTATATCAGAGACACTGAGAAGAAGCCCCAACGTTCCTTCCAGGCACTTTCAGTGTGGGTGCCTTCTCCACGTGGTTCCTGGTTTCACTGCAGCTCTGAAGAGAATGTTAGCAAAGAGGTAATCGGGACAGTGCAAACAGTACTCAAAGACAGGGAGAGCAAGCTCTCTCTTGGCACTTTGGATGTGGGACATACAGCGAGATGTTTGCTGCTTTTGCGTTTGGCTGTTGGGAGATTTACAGCACAAAGATATCTAGTTGATTTGAAGCAGTTCCGAGAAAGTCTAAACATAATCCTCACTTTTCCCTCCTGGCACTTTCCCTGTAGGAGATACCGCAAGACGTTTCTGTATATTGGGCACAGCGCTGTGCAGGGTGTTAGCAGAGAGTTTCCCGGGACAGTGAAACCCTATATCAGAGACACTGAGAAGAAGCCCCAACGTTCCTTCCAGGCACTTTCAGTGTGGGTGCCTTCTCCACGTGGTTCCTGGTTTCACTGCAGCTCTGAAGAGAATGTTAGCAAAGAGGTAATCGGGACAGTGCAAACAGTACTCAAAGACAGGGAGAGCAAGCTCTACATTACTCTCTTGGCACTTTGGATGTGGGACATACAGCGAGATGTTTGCTGCTTTTGCGTTTGGCTGTTGGGAGATTTACAGCACAAAGATATCTAGTTGATTTGAAGCAGTTCCGAGAAAGTCTAAGCATAATCCTCACTTTTCCCTGCAGAGACTTTCCCGGGACAGTGAAACCCTATGTCAGAGACACTGAGAAGAAACCCCAATGTTCCCTCCAGGCACTTTCAGTGTGGGTGCCTTCTCCACGTGGTTCCTGGTTTCACTGCAGCTCTGAAGAGAATGTTAGCAAAGGGGTAATCGGGACAGCGCAAACAGTACTCAAAGACGGGGAGAGCAAGCTCTCTCTTGGCACTTTGGATGTGGGACATACAGCGAGATGTTTGCTGCTTTTACATTTGGCTGTTGGGAGATTTACAGCACAAAGATATCTAGTTGATTTGAAGCAGTTCCGAGAAAGTCTAAACATAATCCTCACTTTTCCCTCCTGGCACTTTCCCTGTAGGAGATACCGCAAGACGTTTCTGTATATTGGGCACAGCGCTCTGCAGGGTGTTAGCAGAGAGTTTCCCGGGACAGTGAAACCCTATATCAGAGACACTGAGAAGAAGCCCCAATGTTCCCTCCAGGCACTTTCAGTGTGGGTGCCTTCTCCACGTGGTTCCTGGTTTCACTGCAGCTCTGAAGAGAATGTTAGCAAAGAGGTAATCGGGACAGTGCAAACAGTACTCAAAGACAGGGAGAGCAAGCTCTCTCTTGGCACTTTGGATGTGGGACATACAGCGAGATGTTTGCTGCTTTTGCGTTTGGCTGTTGGGAGATTTACAGCACAAAGATATCTAGTTGATTTGAAGCAGTTCCGAGAAAGTCTAAACATAATCCTCACTTTTCCCTCCTGGCACTTTCCCTGTAGGAGATACCGCAAGACGTTTCTGTATATTGGGCACAGCGCTCTGCAGGGTGTTAGCAGAGAGTTTCCCGGGACAGTGAAACCCTATATCAGAGACACTGAGAAGAAGCCCCAACGTTCCTTCCAGGCACTTTCAGTGTGGGTGCCTTCTCCACGTGGTTCCTGGTTTCACTGCAGCTCTGAAGAGAATGTTAGCAAAGAGGTAATCGGGACAGTGCAAACAGTACTCAAAGACAGGGAGAGCAAGCTCTCTCTTGGCACTTTGGATGTGGGACATACAGCGAGATGTTTGCTGCTTTTACATTTGGCTGTTGGGAGATTTACAGCACAAAGATATCTAGTTGATTTGAAGCAGTTCCGAGAAAGTCTAAACATAATCCTCACTTTTCCCTCCTGGCACTTTCCCTGTAGGAGATACCGCAAGACGTTTCTGTATATTGGGCACAGCACTCTGCAGGGTGTTAGCAGAGAGTTTCCCGGGACAGTGAAACCCTATGTCAGAGACACTGAGAAGAAGCCCCAACGTTCCTTCCAGGCACTTTCAGTGTGGGTGCCTTCTCCACGTGGTTCCTGGTTTCACTGCAGCTCTGAAGAGAATGTTAGCAAAGAGGTAATCGGGACAGTGCAAACAGTACTCAAAGACAGGGAGAGCAAGCTCTCTCTTGGCACTTTGGATGTGGGACATACAGCGAGATGTTTGCTGCTTTTGCGTTTGGCTGTTGGGAGATTTACAGCACAAAGATATCTAGTTGATTTGAAGCAGTTCCGAGAAAGTCTAAGCATAATCCTCACTTTTCCCTCCTGGCACTTTCCCTGTAGGAGATACCGCAAGACGTTTCTGTATATTGGGCACAGCGCTCTGCAGGGTGTTAGCAGAGAGTTTCCCGGGACAGTGAAACCCTATATCAGAGACACTGAGAAGAAGCCCCAATGTTCCCTCCAGGCACTTTCAGTGTGGGTGCCTTCTCCACGTGGTTCCTGGTTTCACTGCAGCTCTGAAGAGAATGTTAGCAAAGAGGTAATCGGGACAGTGCAAACAGTACTCAAAGACAGGGAGAGCAAGCTCTACATTACTCTCTTGGCACTTTGGATGTGGGACATACAGCGAGATGTTTGCTGCTTTTGCGTTTGGCTGTTGGGAGATTTACAGCACAAAGATATCTAGTTGATTTGAAGCAGTTCCGAGAAAGTCTAAGCATAATCCTCATTTTTCCCTGCAGAGACTTTCCCGGGACAGTGAAACCCTATGTCAGAGACACTGAGAAGAAACCCCAATGTTCCCTCCAGGCACTTTCAGTGTGGGTGCCTTCTCCACGTGGTTCCTGGTTTCACTGCAGCTCTGAAGAGAATGTTAGCAAAGGGGTAATCGGGACAGCGCAAACAGTACTCAAAGACAGGGAGAGCAAGCTCTCTCTTGGCACTTTGGATGTGGGACATACAGCGAGATGTTTGCTGCTTTTACATTTGGCTGTTGGGAGATTTACAGCACAAAGGTATCTAGTTGATTTGAAGCAGTTCCGAGAAAGTCTAAACATAATCCTCACTTTTCCCTCCTGGCACTTTCCCTGTAGGAGATACCGCAAGACGTTTCTGTATATTGGGCACAGCGCTCTGCAGGGTGTTAGCAGAGAGTTTCCCGGGACAGTGAAACCCTATATCAGAGACACTGAGAAGAAGCCCCAATGTTCCCTCCAGGCACTTTCAGTGTGGGTGCCTTCTCCACGTGGTTCCTGGTTTCACTGCAGCTCTGAAGAGAATGTTAGCAAAGAGGTAATCGGGACAGTGCAAACAGTACTCAAAGACAGGGAGAGCAAGCTCTCTCTTGGCACTTTGGATGTGGGACATACAGCGAGATGTTTGCTGCTTTTGCGTTTGGCTGTTGGGAGATTTACAGCACAAAGATATCTAGTTGATTTGAAGCAGTTCCGAGAAAGTCTAAACATAATCCTCACTTTTCCCTCCTGGCACTTTCCCTGTAGGAGATACCGCAAGACGTTTCTGTATATTGGGCACAGCGCTCTGCAGGGTGTTAGCAGAGAGTTTCCCGGGACAGTGAAACCCTATATCAGAGACACTGAGAAGAAGCCCCAACGTTCCTTCCAGGCACTTTCAGTGTGGGTGCCTTCTCCACGTGGTTCCTGGTTTCACTGCAGCTCTGAAGAGAATGTTAGCAAAGAGGTAATCGGGACAGTGCAAACAGTACTCAAAGACAGGGAGAGCAAGCTCTACATTACTCTCTTGGCACTTTGGATGTGGGACATACAGCGAGATGTTTGCTGCTTTTACATTTGGCTGTTGGGAGATTTACAGCACAAAGATATCTAGTTGATTTGAAGCAGTTCCGAGAAAGTCTAAACATAATCCTCACTTTTCCCTCCTGGCACTTTCCCTGTAGGGGATACCGCAAGACATTTCTGTATATTGGGCACAGCGCTCTGCAGGGTGTTAGCAGAGACTTTCCTGGGACAGTGAAACCCTATATCAGAGACACTGAGAAGAAGCCCCAAAGTTCCCTCCAGGCACTTTCAGTGTGGGTGCCTTCTCCACGTGGTTCCTGGTTTCACTGCAGCTCTGAAGAGAATGTTAGCAAAGAGGTAATCGGGACAGCGCAAACAGTACTCAAAGACAGGGAGAGCAAGCTCTCTCTTGGCACTTTGGATGTGGGACATACAGCGAGATGTTTGCTGCTTTTGCGTTTGGCTGTTGGGAGATTTACAGCACAAAGATATCTAGTTGATTTGAAGCAGTTCCGAGAAAGTCTAAACATAATCCTCACTTTTCCCTCCTGGCACTTTCCCTGTAGGAGATACCGCAAGACGTTTCTGTATATTGGGCACAGCGCTCTGCAGGGTGTTAGCAGAGAGTTTCCCGGGACAGTGAAACCCTATATCAGAGACACTGAGAAGAAGCCCCAATGTTCCCTCCAGGCACTTTCAGTGTGGGTGCCTTCTCCACGTGGTTCCTGGTTTCACTGCAGCTCTGAAGAGAATGTTAGCAAAGAGGTAATCGGGACAGCGCAAACAGTACTCAAAGACAGGGAGAGCAAGCTCTCTCTTGGCACTTTGGATGTGGGACATACAGCGAGATGTTTGCTGCTTTTACATTTGGCTGTTGGGAGATTTACAGCACAAAGATATCTAGTTGATTTGAAGCAGTTCCGAGAAAGTCTAAACATAATCCTCACTTTTCCCTCCTGGCACTTTCCCTGTAGGAGATACCGCAAGACGTTTCTGTATATTGGGCACAGCGCTCTGCAGGGTGTTAGCAGAGAGTTTCCCGGGACAGTGAAACCCTATATCAGAGACACTGAGAAGAAGCCCCAATGTTCCCTCCAGGCACTTTCAGTGTGGGTGCCTTCTCCACGTGGTTCCTGGTTTCACTGCAGCTCTGAAGAGAATGTTAGCAAAGAGGTAATCGGGACAGTGCAAACAGTACTCAAAGACAGGGAGAGCAAGCTCTACATTACTCTCTTGGCACTTTGGATGTGGGACATACAGTGAGATGTTTGCTGCTTTTGCGTTTGGCTGTTGGGAGATTTACAGCACAAAGATATCTAGTTGATTTGAAGCAGTTCCAAGAAAGTCTAAGCATAATCCTCACTTTTCCCTCCAGGCACTTTCCCTGTAGGGGATACCGCAAGACATTTCTGTATATTGGGCACAGCGCTGTGCAGGGTGTTAGCAGAGACTTTCCCGGGACAGTGAAACCCTATGTCAGAGACACTGAGAAGAAGCCCCAATGTTCCCTCCAGGCACTTTCAGTGTGGGTGCCTTCTCCACGTGGTTCCTGGTTTCACTGCAGCTCTGAAGAGAATGTTAGCAAAGGGGTAATCGGGACAGCGCAAACAGTACTCAAAGACAGGGAGAGCAAGCTCTCTCTTGGCACTTTGGATGTGGGACATACAGCGAGATGTTTGCTGCTTTTACATTTGGCTGTTGGGAGATTTACAGCACAAAGATATCTAGTTGATTTGAAGCAGTTCCGAGAAAGTCTAAACATAATCCTCACTTTTCCCTCCTGGCACTTTCCCTGTAGGAGATACCGCAAGACGTTTCTGTATATTGGGCACAGCGCTCTGCAGGGTGTTAGCAGAGAGTTTCCCGGGACAGTGAAACCCTATATCAGAGACACTGAGAAGAAGCCCCAACGTTCCCTCCAGGCACTTTCAGTGTGGGTGCCTTCTCCACGTGGTTCCTGGTTTCACTGCAGCTCTGAAGAGAATGTTAGCAAAGAGGTAATCAGGACAGTGCAAACAGTACTCAAAGACAGGGAGAGCAAGCTCTCTCTTGGCACTTTGGATGTGGGACATACAGCGAGATGTTTGCTGCTTTTGCGTTTGGCTGTTGGGAGATTTACAGCACAAAGATATCTAGTTGATTTGAAGCAGTTCCGAGAAAGTCTAAACATAATCCTCACTTTTCCCTCCTGGCACTTTCCCTGTAGGAGATACCGAAAGACGTTTCTGTATATTGGGCACAGCGCTCTGCAGGGTGTTAGCAGAGACTTTCCCGGGACAGTGAAACCCTATATCAGAGACACTGAGAATAAGCCCCAACGTTCCTTCCAGGCACTTTCAGTGTGGGTGCCTTCTCCACGTGGTTCCTGGTTTCACTGCAGCTCTGAAGAGAATGTTAGCAAAGAGGTAATCGGGACAGTGCAAACAGTACTCAAAGACAGGGAGAGCAAGCTCTCTCTTGGCACTTTGGATGTGGGACATACAGCGAGATGTTTGCTGCTTTTGCGTTTGGCTGTTGGGAGATTTACAGCACAAAGATATCTAGTTGATTTGAAGCAGTTCCGAGAAAGTCTAAACATAATCCTCACTTTTCCCTCCTGGCACTTTCCCTGTAGGAGATACCGCAAGACGTTTCTGTATATTGGGCACAGCGCTCTGCAGGGTGTTAGCAGAGAGTTTCCCGGGACAGTGAAACCCTATATCAGAGACACTGAGAAGAAGCCCCAACGTTCCTTCCAGGCACTTTCAGTGTGGGTGCCTTCTCCACGTGGTTCCTGGTTTCACTGCAGCTCTGAAGAGAATGTTAGCAAAGAGGTAATCGGGACAGTGCAAACAGTACTCAAAGACAGGGAGAGCAAGCTCTCTCTTGGCACTTTGGATGTGGGACATACAGCGAGATGTTTGCTGCTTTTACATTTGGCTGTTGGGAGATTTACAGCACAAAGATATCTAGTTGATTTGAAGCAGTTCCGAGAAAGTCTAAACATAATCCTCACTTTTCCCTCCTGGCACTTTCCCTGTAGGGGATACCGCAAGACGTTTCTGTATATTGGGCACAGCGCTCTGCAGGGTGTTAGCAGAGAGTTTCCCGGGACAGTGAAACCCTATATCAGAGACACTGAGAAGAAGCCCCAATGTTCCATCCAGGCACTTTCAGTGTGGGTGCCTTCTCCACGTGGTTCCTGGTTTCACTGCAGCTCTGAAGAGAATGTTAGCAAAGAGGTAATCGGGACAGCGCAAACAGTACTCAAAGACAGGGAGAGCAAGCTCTCTCTTGGCACTTTGGATGTGGGACATACAGCGAGATGTTTGCTGCTTTTACATTTGGCTGTTGGGAGATTTACAGCACAAAGATATCTAGTTGATTTGAAGCAGTTCCGAGAAAGTCTAAACATAATCCTCACTTTTCCCTCCTGGCACTTTCCCTGTAGGAGATACCGCAAGACGTTTCTGTATATTGGGCACAGCGCTCTGCAGGGTGTTAGCAGAGAGTTTCCCGGGACAGTGAAACCCTATATCAGAGACACTGAGAAGAAGCCCCAATGTTCCCTCCAGGCACTTTCAGTGTGGGTGCCTTCTCCACGTGGTTCCTGGTTTCACTGCAGCTCTGAAGAGAATGTTAGCAAAGAGGTAATCGGGACAGTGCAAACAGTACTCAAAGACAGGGAGAGCAAGCTCTCTCTTGGCACTTTGGATGTGGGACATACAGCGAGATGTTTGCTGCTTTTACGTTTGGCTGTTGGGAGATTTACAGCACAAAGATATCTAGTTGATTTGAAGCAGTTCCGAGAAAGTCTAAACATAATCCTCACTTTTCCCTCCTGGCACTTTCCCTGTAGGAGATACCGCAAGACGTTTCTGTATATTGGGCACAGCGCTCTGCAGGGTGTTAGCAGAGAGTTTCCCGGGACAGTGAAACCCTATATCAGAGACACTGAGAAGAAGCCCCAACGTTCCTTCCAGGCACTTTCAGTGTGGGTGCCTTCTCCACGTGGTTCCTGGTTTCACTGCAGCTCTGAAGAGAATGTTAGCAAAGAGGTAATCGGGACAGTGCAAACAGTACTCAAAGACAGGGAGAGCAAGCTCTACATTATTCTCTTGGCACTTTGGATGTGGGACATACAGCGAGATGTTTGCTGCTTTTGCGTTTGGCTGTTGGGAGATTTACAGCACAAAGATATCTAGTTGATTTGAAGCAGTTCCGAGAAAGTCTAAACATAATCCTCACTTTTCCCTCCTGGCACTTTCCCTGTAGGAGATACCGCAAGACATTTCTGTATATTGGGCACAGCGCTGTGCAGGGTGTTAGCAGAGAGTTTCCCGGGACAGTGAAACCCTATGTCAGAGACACTGAGAAGAAGCCCCAATGTTCCCTCCAGGCACTTTCAGTGTGGGTGCCTTCTCCACGTGGTTCCTGGTTTCACTGCAGCTCTGAAGAGAATGTTAGCAAAGGGGTAATCGGGACAGCGCAAACAGTACTCAAAGACAGGGAGAGCAAGCTCTCTCTTGGCACTTTGGATGTGGGACATACAGCGAGATGTTTGCTGCTTTTACATTTGGCTGTTGGGAGATTTACAGCACAAAGATATCTAGTTGATTTGAAGCAGTTCCGAGAAAGTCTAAACATAATCCTCACTTTTCCCTCCTGGCACTTTCCCTGTAGGAGATACCGCAAGACGTTTCTGTATATTGGGCACAGCGCTCTGCAGGGTGTTAGCAGAGAGTTTCCCGGGACAGTGAAACCCTATATCAGAGACACTGAGAAGAAGCCCCAGTGTTCCCTCCAGGCACTTTCAGTGTGGGTGCCTTCTCCACGTGGTTCCTGGTTTCACTGCAGCTCTGAAGAGAATGTTAGCAAAGAGGTAATCAGGACAGTGCAAACAGTACTCAAAGACAGGGAGAGCAAGCTCTCTCTTGGCACTTTGGATGTGGGACATACAGCGAGATGTTTGCTGCTTTTGCGTTTGGCTGTTGGGAGATTTACAGCACAAAGATATCTAGTTGATTTGAAGCAGTTCCGAGAAAGTCTAAACATAATCCTCACTTTTCCCTCCTGGCACTTTCCCTGTAGGAGATACCGCAAGACGTTTCTGTATATTGGGCACAGCGCTCTGCAGGGTGTTAGCAGAGAGTTTCCCGGGACAGTGAAACCCTATATCAGAGACACTGAGAAGAAGCCCCAATGTTCCCTCCAGGCACTTTCAGTGTGGGTGCCTTCTCCACGTGGTTCCTGGTTTCACTGCAGCTCTGAAGAGAATGTTAGCAAAGAGGTAATCGGGACAGTGCAAACAGTACTCAAAGACAGGGAGAGCAAGCTCTCTCTTGGCACTTTGGATGTGGGACATACAGCGAGATGTTTGCTGCTTTTACATTTGGCTGTTGGGAGATTTACAGCACAAAGATATCTAGTTGATTTGAAGCAGTTCCGAGAAAGTCTAAACATAATCCTCACTTTTCCCTCCTGGCACTTTCCCTGTAGGAAATACCGCAAGACGTTTCTGTATATTGGGCACAGCGCTCTGCAGGGTGTTAGCAGAGAGTTTCCCGGGACAGTGAAACCCTATATCAGAGACACTGAGAAGAAGCCCCAATGTTCCCTCCAGGCACTTTCAGTGTGGGTGCCTTCTCCACGTGGTTCCTGGTTTCACTGCAGCTCTGAAGAGAATGTTAGCAAAGAGGTAATCGGGACAGTGCAAACAGTACTCAAAGACAGGGAGAGCAAGCTCTACATTACTCTCTTGGCACTTTGGATGTGGGACATACAGCGAGATGTTTGCTGCTTTTACATTTGGCTGTTGGGAGATTTACAGCACAAAGATATCTAGTTGATTTGAAGCAGTTCCGAGAAAGTCTAAACATAATCCTCACTTTTCCCTCCTGGCACTTTCCCTGTAGGAGATACCGCAAGACGTTTCTGTATATTGGGCACAGCGCTCTGCAGGGTGTTAGCAGAGAGTTTCCCGGGACAGTGAAACCCTATATCAGAGACACTGAGAAGAAGCCCCAGTGTTCCCTCCAGGCACTTTCAGTGTGGGTGCCTTCTCCACGTGGTTCCTGGTTTCACTGCAGCTCTGAAGAGAATGTTAGCAAAGAGGTAATCGGGACAGTGCAAACAGTACTCAAAGACAGGGAGAGCAAGCTCTCTCTTGGCACTTTGGATGTGGGACGTACAGCGAGATGTTTGCTGCTTTTGCGTTTGGCTGTTGGGAGATTTACAGCACAAAGATATCTAGTTGATTTGAAGCAGTTCCGAGAAAGTCTAAACATAATCCTCACTTTTCCCTCCTGGCACTTTCCCTGTAGGAGATACCGCAAGACGTTTCTGTATATTGGGCACAGCGCTCTGCAGGGTGTTAGCAGAGAGTTTCCCGGGACAGTGAAACCCTATATCAGAGACACTGAGAAGAAGCCCCAACGTTCCTTCCAGGCACTTTCAGTGTGGGTGCCTTCTCCACGTGGTTCCTGGTTTCACTGCAGCTCTGAAGAGAATGTTAGCAAAGAGGTAATCGGGACAGTGCAAACAGTACTCAAAGACAGGGAGAGCAAGCTCTCTCTTGGCACTTTGGATGTGGGACATACAGCGAGATGTTTGCTGCTTTTGCGTTTGGCTGTTGGGAGATTTACAGCACAAAGATATCTAGTTGATTTGAAGCAGTTCCGAGAAAGTCTAAACATAATCCTCACTTTTCCCTCCTGGCACTTTCCCTGTAGGAGATACCGCAAGACGTTTCTGTATATTGGGCACAGCGCTCTGCAGGGTGTTAGCAGAGAGTTTCCCGGGACAGTGAAACCCTATATCAGAGACACTGAGAAGAAGCCCCAATGTTCCCTCCAGGCACTTTCAGTGTGGGTGCCTTCTCCACGTGGTTCCTGGTTTCACTGCAGCTCTGAAGAGAATGTTAGCAAAGAGGTAATCGGGACAGTGCAAACAGTACTCAAAGACAGGGAGAGCAAGCTCTACATTACTCTCTTGGCACTTTGGATGTGGGACATACAGTGAGATGTTTGCTGCTTTTGCGTTTGGCTGTTGGGAGATTTACAGCACAAAGATATCTAGTTGATTTGAAGCAGTTCCAAGAAAGTCTAAGCATAATCCTCACTTTTCCCTCCAGGCACTTTCCCTGTAGGGGATACCGCAAGACATTTCTGTATATTGGGCACAGCGCTGTGCAGGGTGTTAGCAGAGACTTTCCCGGGACAGTGAAACCCTATGTCAGAGACACTGAGAAGAAGCCCCAATGTTCCCTCCAGGCACTTTCAGTGTGGGTGCCTTCTCCACGTGGTTCCTGGTTTCACTGCAGCTCTGAAGAGAATGTTAGCAAAGGGGTAATCGGGACAGCGCAAACAGTACTCAAAGACAGGGAGAGCAAGCTCTCTCTTGGCACTTTGGATGTGGGACATACAGCGAGATGTTTGCTGCTTTTACATTTGGCTGTTGGGAGATTTACAGCACAAAGATATCTAGTTGATTTGAAGCAGTTCCGAGAAAGTCTAAACATAATCCTCACTTTTCCCTCCTGGCACTTTCCCTGTAGGAGATACCGCAAGACGTTTCTGTATATTGGGCACAGCGCTCTGCAGGGTGTTAGCAGAGAGTTTCCCGGGACAGTGAAACCCTATATCAGAGACACTGAGAAGAAGCCCCAACGTTCCCTCCAGGCACTTTCAGTGTGGGTGCCTTCTCCACGTGGTTCCTGGTTTCACTGCAGCTCTGAAGAGAATGTTAGCAAAGAGGTAATCAGGACAGTGCAAACAGTACTCAAAGACAGGGAGAGCAAGCTCTCTCTTGGCACTTTGGATGTGGGACATACAGCGAGATGTTTGCTGCTTTTGCGTTTGGCTGTTGGGAGATTTACAGCACAAAGATATCTAGTTGATTTGAAGCAGTTCCGAGAAAGTCTAAACATAATCCTCACTTTTCCCTCCTGGCACTTTCCCTGTAGGAGATACCGCAAGACGTTTCTGTATATTGGGCACAGCGCTCTGCAGGGTGTTAGCAGAGACTTTCCCGGGACAGTGAAACCCTATATCAGAGACACTGAGAAGAAGCCCCAACGTTCCTTCCAGGCACTTTCAGTGTGGGTGCCTTCTCCACGTGGTTCCTGGTTTCACTGCAGCTCTGAAGAGAATGTTAGCAAAGAGGTAATCGGGACAGTGCAAACAGTACTCAAAGACAGGGAGAGCAAGCTCTCTCTTGGCACTTTGGATGTGGGACATACAGCGAGATGTTTGCTGCTTTTGCGTTTGGCTGTTGGGAGATTTACAGCACAAAGATATCTAGTTGATTTGAAGCAGTTCCGAGAAAGTCTAAACATAATTCTCACTTTTCCCTCCTGGCACTTTCCCTGTAGGAGATACCGCAAGACGTTTCTGTATATTGGGCACAGCGCTCTGCAGGGTGTTAGCAGAGAGTTTCCCGGGACAGTGAAACCCTATATCAGAGACACTGAGAAGAAGCCCCAACGTTCCTTCCAGGCACTTTCAGTGTGGGTGCCTTCTCCACGTGGTTCCTGGTTTCACTGCAGCTCTGAAGAGAATGTTAGCAAAGAGGTAATCGGGACAGTGCAAACAGTACTCAAAGACAGGGAGAGCAAGCTCTCTCTTGGCACTTTGGATGTGGGACATACAGCGAGATGTTTGCTGCTTTTACATTTGGCTGTTGGGAGATTTACAGCACAAAGATATCTAGTTGATTTGAAGCAGTTCCGAGAAAGTCTAAACATAATCCTCACTTTTCCCTCCTGGCACTTTCCCTGTAGGGGATACCGCAAGACGTTTCTGTATATTGGGCACAGCGCTCTGCAGGGTGTTAGCAGAGAGTTTCCCGGGACAGTGAAACCCTATATCAGAGACACTGAGAAGAAGCCCCAATGTTCCATCCAGGCACTTTCAGTGTGGGTGCCTTCTCCACGTGGTTCCTGGTTTCACTGCAGCTCTGAAGAGAATGTTAGCAAAGAGGTAATCGGGACAGCGGAAACAGTACTCAAAGACAGGGAGAGCAAGCTCTCTCTTGGCACTTTGGATGTGGGACATACAGCGAGATGTTTGCTGCTTTTACATTTGGCTGTTGGGAGATTTACAGCACAAAGATATCTAGTTGATTTGAAGCAGTTCCGAGAAAGTCTAAACATAATCCTCACTTTTCCCTCCTGGCACTTTCCCTGTAGGAGATACCGCAAGACGTTTCTGTATATTGGGCACAGCGCTCTGCAGGGTGTTAGCAGAGAGTTTCCCGGGACAGTGAAACCCTATATCAGAGACACTGAGAAGAAGCCCCAATGTTCCCTCCAGGCACTTTCAGTGTGGGTGCCTTCTCCACGTGGTTCCTGGTTTCACTGCAGCTCTGAAGAGAATGTTAGCAAAGAGGTAATCGGGACAGTGCAAACAGTACTCAAAGACAGGGAGAGCAAGCTCTCTCTTGGCACTTTGGATGTGGGACATACAGCGAGATGTTTGCTGCTTTTACGTTTGGCTGTTGGGAGATTTACAGCACAAAGATATCTAGTTGATTTGAAGCAGTTCCGAGAAAGTCTAAACATAATCCTCACTTTTCCCTCCTGGCACTTTCCCTGTAGGAGATACCGCAAGACGTTTCTGTATATTGGGCACAGCGCTCTGCAGGGTGTTAGCAGAGAGTTTCCCGGGACAGTGAAACCCTATATCAGAGACACTGAGAAGAAGCCCCAACGTTCCTTCCAGGCACTTTCAGTGTGGGTGCCTTCTCCACGTGGTTCCTGGTTTCACTGCAGCTCTGAAGAGAATGTTAGCAAAGAGGTAATCGGGACAGTGCAAACAGTACTCAAAGACAGGGAGAGCAAGCTCTACATTATTCTCTTGGCACTTTGGATGTGGGACATACAGCGAGATGTTTGCTGCTTTTGCGTTTGGCTGTTGGGAGATTTACAGCACAAAGATATCTAGTTGATTTGAAGCAGTTCCGAGAAAGTCTAAACATAATCCTCACTTTTCCCTCCTGGCACTTTCCCTGTAGGAGATACCGCAAGACATTTCTGTATATTGGGCACAGCGCTGTGCAGGGTGTTAGCAGAGAGTTTCCCGGGACAGTGAAACCCTATGTCAGAGACACTGAGAAGAAGCCCCAATGTTCCCTCCAGGCACTTTCAGTGTGGGTGCCTTCTCCACGTGGTTCCTGGTTTCACTGCAGCTCTGAAGAGAATGTTAGCAAAGGGGTAATCGGGACAGCGCAAACAGTACTCAAAGACAGGGAGAGCAAGCTCTCTCTTGGCACTTTGGATGTGGGACATACAGCGAGATGTTTGCTGCTTTTGCGTTTGGCTGTTGGGAGATTTACAGCACAAAGATATCTAGTTGATTTGAAGCAGTTCCGAGAAAGTCTAAACATAATCCTCACTTTTCCCTCCTGGCACTTTCCCTGTAGGAGATACCGCAAGACGTTTCTGTATATTGGGCACAGCGCTCTGCAGGGTGTTAGCAGAGACTTTCCCGGGACAGTGAAACCCTATATCAGAGACACTGAGAAGAAGCCCCAACGTTCCTTCCAGGCACTTTCAGTGTGGGTGCCTTCTCCACGTGGTTCCTGGTTTCACTGCAGCTCTGAAGAGAATGTTAGCAAAGAGGTAATCGGGACAGTGCAAACAGTACTCAAAGACAGGGAGAGCAAGCTCTCTCTTGGCACTTTGGATGTGGGACATACAGCGAGATGTTTGCTGCTTTTGCGTTTGGCTGTTGGGAGATTTACAGCACAAAGATATCTAGTTGATTTGAAGCAGTTCCGAGAAAGTCTAAACATAATTCTCACTTTTCCCTCCTGGCACTTTCCCTGTAGGAGATACCGCAAGACGTTTCTGTATATTGGGCACAGCGCTCTGCAGGGTGTTAGCAGAGAGTTTCCCGGGACAGTGAAACCCTATATCAGAGACACTGAGAAGAAGCCCCAACGTTCCTTCCAGGCACTTTCAGTGTGGGTGCCTTCTCCACGTGGTTCCTGGTTTCACTGCAGCTCTGAAGAGAATGTTAGCAAAGAGGTAATCGGGACAGTGCAAACAGTACTCAAAGACAGGGAGAGCAAGCTCTCTCTTGGCACTTTGGATGTGGGACATACAGCGAGATGTTTGCTGCTTTTACATTTGGCTGTTGGGAGATTTACAGCACAAAGATATCTAGTTGATTTGAAGCAGTTCCGAGAAAGTCTAAACATAATCCTCACTTTTCCCTCCTGGCACTTTCCCTGTAGGGGATACCGCAAGACGTTTCTGTATATTGGGCACAGCGCTCTGCAGGGTGTTAGCAGAGAGTTTCCCGGGACAGTGAAACCCTATATCAGAGACACTGAGAAGAAGCCCCAATGTTCCATCCAGGCACTTTCAGTGTGGGTGCCTTCTCCACGTGGTTCCTGGTTTCACTGCAGCTCTGAAGAGAATGTTAGCAAAGAGGTAATCGGGACAGCGGAAACAGTACTCAAAGACAGGGAGAGCAAGCTCTCTCTTGGCACTTTGGATGTGGGACATACAGCGAGATGTTTGCTGCTTTTACATTTGGCTGTTGGGAGATTTACAGCACAAAGATATCTAGTTGATTTGAAGCAGTTCCGAGAAAGTCTAAACATAATCCTCACTTTTCCCTCCTGGCACTTTCCCTGTAGGAGATACCGCAAGACGTTTCTGTATATTGGGCACAGCGCTCTGCAGGGTGTTAGCAGAGAGTTTCCCGGGACAGTGAAACCCTATGTCAGAGACACTGAGAAGAAGCCCCAATGTTCCCTCCAGGCACTTTCAGTGTGGGTGCCTTCTCCACGTGGTTCCTGGTTTCACTGCAGCTCTGAAGAGAATGTTAGCAAAGAGGTAATCGGGACAGTGCAAACAGTACTCAAAGACAGGGAGAGCAAGCTCTCTCTTGGCACTTTGGATGTGGGACATACAGCGAGATGTTTGCTGCTTTTACGTTTGGCTGTTGGGAGATTTACAGCACAAAGATATCTAGTTGATTTGAAGCAGTTCCGAGAAAGTCTAAACATAATCCTCACTTTTCCCTCCTGGCACTTTCCCTGTAGGAGATACCGCAAGACGTTTCTGTATATTGGGCACAGCGCTCTGCAGGGTGTTAGCAGAGAGTTTCCCGGGACAGTGAAACCCTATATCAGAGACACTGAGAAGAAGCCCCAACGTTCCTTCCAGGCACTTTCAGTGTGGGTGCCTTCTCCACGTGGTTCCTGGTTTCACTGCAGCTCTGAAGAGAATGTTAGCAAAGAGGTAATCGGGACAGTGCAAACAGTACTCAAAGACAGGGAGAGCAAGCTCTACATTATTCTCTTGGCACTTTGGATGTGGGACATACAGCGAGATGTTTGCTGCTTTTGCGTTTGGCTGTTGGGAGATTTACAGCACAAAGATATCTAGTTGATTTGAAGCAGTTCCGAGAAAGTCTAAACATAATCCTCACTTTTCCCTCCTGGCACTTTCCCTGTAGGAGATACCGCAAGACATTTCTGTATATTGGGCACAGCGCTGTGCAGGGTGTTAGCAGAGAGTTTCCCGGGACAGTGAAACCCTATGTCAGAGACACTGAGAAGAAGCCCCAATGTTCCCTCCAGGCACTTTCAGTGTGGGTGCCTTCTCCACGTGGTTCCTGGTTTCACTGCAGCTCTGAAGAGAATGTTAGCAAAGGGGTAATCGGGACAGCGCAAACAGTACTCAAAGACAGGGAGAGCAAGCTCTCTCTTGGCACTTTGGATGTGGGACATACAGCGAGATGTTTGCTGCTTTTACATTTGGCTGTTGGGAGATTTACAGCACAAAGATATCTAGTTGATTTGAAGCAGTTCCGAGAAAGTCTAAACATAATCCTCACTTTTCCCTCCTGGCACTTTCCCTGTAGGAGATACCGCAAGACGTTTCTGTATATTGGGCACAGCGCTCTGCAGGGTGTTAGCAGAGAGTTTCCCGGGACAGTGAAACCCTATATCAGAGACACTGAGAAGAAGCCCCAGTGTTCCCTCCAGGCACTTTCAGTGTGGGTGCCTTCTCCACGTGGTTCCTGGTTTCACTGCAGCTCTGAAGAGAATGTTAGCAAAGAGGTAATCAGGACAGTGCAAACAGTACTCAAAGACAGGGAGAGCAAGCTCTCTCTTGGCACTTTGGATGTGGGACATACAGCGAGATGTTTGCTGCTTTTACATTTGGCTGTTGGGAGATTTACAGCACAAAGATATCTAGTTGATTTGAAGCAGTTCCGAGAAAGTCTAAACATAATCCTCACTTTTCCCTCCTGGCACTTTCCCTGTAGGAGATACCGCAAGACGTTTCTGTATATTGGGCACAGCGCTCTGCAGGGTGTTAGCAGAGAGTTTCCCGGGACAGTGAAACCCTATATCAGAGACACTGAGAAGAAGCCCCAATGTTCCCTCCAGGCACTTTCAGTGTGGGTGCCTTCTCCACGTGGTTCCTGGTTTCACTGCAGCTCTGAAGAGAATGTTAGCAAAGAGGTAATCGGGACAGTGCAAACAGTACTCAAAGACAGGGAGAGCAAGCTCTCTCTTGGCACTTTGGATGTGGGACATACAGCGAGATGTTTGCTGCTTTTACATTTGGCTGTTGGGAGATTTACAGCACAAAGATATCTAGTTGATTTGAAGCAGTTCCGAGAAAGTCTAAACATAATCCTCACTTTTCCCTCCTGGCACTTTCCCTGTAGGAAATACCGCAAGACGTTTCTGTATATTGGGCACAGCGCTCTGCAGGGTGTTAGCAGAGAGTTTCCCGGGACAGTGAAACCCTATATCAGAGACACTGAGAAGAAGCCCCAATGTTCCCTCCAGGCACTTTCAGTGTGGGTGCCTTCTCCACGTGGTTCCTGGTTTCACTGCAGCTCTGAAGAGAATGTTAGCAAAGAGGTAATCGGGACAGTGCAAACAGTACTCAAAGACAGGGAGAGCAAGCTCTACATTACTCTCTTGGCACTTTGGATGTGGGACATACAGCGAGATGTTTGCTGCTTTTACATTTGGCTGTTGGGAGATTTACAGCACAAAGATATCTAGTTGATTTGAAGCAGTTCCGAGAAAGTCTAAACATAATCCTCACTTTTCCCTCCTGGCACTTTCCCTGTAGGAGATACCGCAAGACGTTTCTGTATATTGGGCACAGCGCTCTGCAGGGTGTTAGCAGAGAGTTTCCCGGGACAGTGAAACCCTATATCAGAGACACTGAGAAGAAGCCCCAGTGTTCCCTCCAGGCACTTTCAGTGTGGGTGCCTTCTCCACGTGGTTCCTGGTTTCACTGCAGCTCTGAAGAGAATGTTAGCAAAGAGGTAATCAGGACAGTGCAAACAGTACTCAAAGACAGGGAGAGCAAGCTCTCTCTTGGCACTTTGGATGTGGGACGTACAGCGAGATGTTTGCTGCTTTTGCGTTTGGCTGTTGGGAGATTTACAGCACAAAGATATCTAGTTGATTTGAAGCAGTTCCGAGAAAGTCTAAACATAATCCTCACTTTTCCCTCCTGGCACTTTCCCTGTAGGAGATACCGCAAGACGTTTCTGTATATTGGGCACAGCGCTCTGCAGGGTGTTAGCAGAGAGTTTCCCGGGACAGTGAAACCCTATATCAGAGACACTGAGAAGAAGCCCCAACGTTCCTTCCAGGCACTTTCAGTGTGGGTGCCTTCTCCACGTGGTTCCTGGTTTCACTGCAGCTCTGAAGAGAATGTTAGCAAAGAGGTAATCGGGACAGTGCAAACAGTACTCAAAGACAGGGAGAGCAAGCTCTCTCTTGGCACTTTGGATGTGGGACATACAGCGAGATGTTTGCTGCTTTTACATTTGGCTGTTGGGAGATTTACAGCACAAAGATATCTAGTTGATTTGAAGCAGTTCCGAGAAAGTCTAAACATAATCCTCACTTTTCCCTCCTGGCACTTTCCCTGTAGGAGATACCGCAAGACGTTTCTGTATATTGGGCACAGCGCTCTGCAGGGTGTTAGCAGAGAGTTTCCCGGGACAGTGAAACCCTATATCAGAGACACTGAGAAGAAGCCCCAATGTTCCCTCCAGGCACTTTCAGTGTGGGTGCCTTCTCCACGTGGTTCCTGGTTTCACTGCAGCTCTGAAGAGAATGTTAGCAAAGAGGTAATCGGGACAGTGCAAACAGTACTCAAAGACAGGGAGAGCAAGCTCTCTCTTGGCACTTTGGATGTGGGACATACAGCGAGATGTTTGCTGCTTTTACATTTGGCTGTTGGGAGATTTACAGCACAAAGATATCTAGTTGATTTGAAGCAGTTCCGAGAAAGTCTAAACATAATCCTCACTTTTCCCTCCTGGCACTTTCCCTGTAGGGGATACCGCAAGACGTTTCTGTATATTGGGCACAGCGCTCTGCAGGGTGTTAGCAGAGAGTTTCCCGGGACAGTGAAACCCTATATCAGAGACACTGAGAAGAAGCCCCAATGTTCCATCCAGGCACTTTCAGTGTGGGTGCCTTCTCCACGTGGTTCCTGGTTTCACTGCAGCTCTGAAGAGAATGTTAGCAAAGAGGTAATCGGGACAGCGGAAACAGTACTCAAAGACAGGGAGAGCAAGCTCTCTCTTGGCACTTTGGATGTGGGACATACAGCGAGATGTTTGCTGCTTTTACATTTGGCTGTTGGGAGATTTACAGCACAAAGATATCTAGTTGATTTGAAGCAGTTCCGAGAAAGTCTAAACATAATCCTCACTTTTCCCTCCTGGCACTTTCCCTGTAGGAGATACCGCAAGACGTTTCTGTATATTGGGCACAGCGCTCTGCAGGGTGTTAGCAGAGAGTTTCCCGGGACAGTGAAACCCTATATCAGAGACACTGAGAAGAAGCCCCAATGTTCCCTCCAGGCACTTTCAGTGTGGGTGCCTTCTCCACGTGGTTCCTGGTTTCACTGCAGCTCTGAAGAGAATGTTAGCAAAGAGGTAATCGGGACAGTGCAAACAGTACTCAAAGACAGGGAGAGCAAGCTCTCTCTTGGCACTTTGGATGTGGGACATACAGCGAGATGTTTGCTGCTTTTGCGTTTGGCTGTTGGGAGATTTACAGCACAAAGATATCTAGTTGATTTGAAGCAGTTCCGAGAAAGTCTAAACATAATCCTCACTTTTCCCTCCTGGCACTTTCCCTGTAGGAGATACCGCAAGACATTTCTGTATATTGGGCACAGCGCTGTGCAGGGTGTTAGCAGAGAGTTTCCCGGGACAGTGAAACCCTATGTCAGAGACACTGAGAAGAAGCCCCAATGTTCCCTCCAGGCACTTTCAGTGTGGGTGCCTTCTCCACGTGGTTCCTGGTTTCACTGCAGCTCTGAAGAGAATGTTAGCAAAGGGGTAATCGGGACAGCGCAAACAGTACTCAAAGACAGGGAGAGCAAGCTCTCTCTTGGCACTTTGGATGTGGGACATACAGCGAGATGTTTGCTGCTTTTACATTTGGCTGTTGGGAGATTTACAGCACAAAGATATCTAGTTGATTTGAAGCAGTTCCGAGAAAGTCTAAACATAATCCTCACTTTTCCCTCCTGGCACTTTCCCTGTAGGAGATACCGCAAGACGTTTCTGTATATTGGGCACAGCGCTCTGCAGGGTGTTAGCAGAGAGTTTCCCGGGACAGTGAAACCCTATATCAGAGACACTGAGAAGAAGCCCCAGTGTTCCCTCCAGGCACTTTCAGTGTGGGTGCCTTCTCCACGTGGTTCCTGGTTTCACTGCAGCTCTGAAGAGAATGTTAGCAAAGAGGTAATCAGGACAGTGCAAACAGTACTCAAAGACAGGGAGAGCAAGCTCTCTCTTGGCACTTTGGATGTGGGACATACAGCGAGATGTTTGCTGCTTTTGCGTTTGGCTGTTGGGAGATTTACAGCACAAAGATATCTAGTTGATTTGAAGCAGTTCCGAGAAAGTCTAAACATAATCCTCACTTTTCCCTCCTGGCACTTTCCCTGTAGGAGATACCGCAAGACGTTTCTGTATATTGGGCACAGCGCTCTGCAGGGTGTTAGCAGAGAGTTTCCCGGGACAGTGAAACCCTATATCAGAGACACTGAGAAGAAGCCCCAATGTTCCCTCCAGGCACTTTCAGTGTGGGTGCCTTCTCCACGTGGTTCCTGGTTTCACTGCAGCTCTGAAGAGAATGTTAGCAAAGAGGTAATCGGGACAGTGCAAACAGTACTCAAAGACAGGGAGAGCAAGCTCTCTCTTGGCACTTTGGATGTGGGACATACAGCGAGATGTTTGCTGCTTTTACATTTGGCTGTTGGGAGATTTACAGCACAAAGATATCTAGTTGATTTGAAGCAGTTCCGAGAAAGTCTAAACATAATCCTCACTTTTCCCTCCTGGCACTTTCCCTGTAGGAAATACCGCAAGACGTTTCTGTATATTGGGCACAGCGCTCTGCAGGGTGTTAGCAGAGAGTTTCCCGGGACAGTGAAACCCTATATCAGAGACACTGAGAAGAAGCCCCAATGTTCCCTCCAGGCACTTTCAGTGTGGGTGCCTTCTCCACGTGGTTCCTGGTTTCACTGCAGCTCTGAAGAGAATGTTAGCAAAGAGGTAATCGGGACAGTGCAAACAGTACTCAAAGACAGGGAGAGCAAGCTCTACATTACTCTCTTGGCACTTTGGATGTGGGACATACAGCGAGATGTTTGCTGCTTTTACATTTGGCTGTTGGGAGATTTACAGCACAAAGATATCTAGTTGATTTGAAGCAGTTCCGAGAAAGTCTAAACATAATCCTCACTTTTCCCTCCTGGCACTTTCCCTGTAGGAGATACCGCAAGACGTTTCTGTATATTGGGCACAGCGCTCTGCAGGGTGTTAGCAGAGAGTTTCCCGGGACAGTGAAACCCTATATCAGAGACACTGAGAAGAAGCCCCAACGTTCCTTCCAGGCACTTTCAGTGTGGGTGCCTTCTCCACGTGGTTCCTGGTTTCACTGCAGCTCTGAAGAGAATGTTAGCAAAGAGGTAATCGGGACAGTGCAAACAGTACTCAAAGACAGGGAGAGCAAGCTCTCTCTTGGCACTTTGGATGTGGGACATACAGCGAGATGTTTGCTGCTTTTACATTTGGCTGTTGGGAGATTTACAGCACAAAGATATCTAGTTGATTTGAAGCAGTTCCGAGAAAGTCTAAACATAATCCTCACTTTTCCCTCCTGGCACTTTCCCTGTAGGAGATACCGCAAGACGTTTCTGTATATTGGGCACAGCGCTCTGCAGGGTGTTAGCAGAGAGTTTCCCGGGACAGTGAAACCCTATATCAGAGACACTGAGAAGAAGCCCCAATGTTCCCTCCAGGCACTTTCAGTGTGGGTGCCTTCTCCACGTGGTTCCTGGTTTCACTGCAGCTCTGAAGAGAATGTTAGCAAAGAGGTAATCGGGACAGTGCAAACAGTACTCAAAGACAGGGAGAGCAAGCTCTACATTATTCTCTTGGCACTTTGGATGTGGGACATACAGTGAGATGTTTGATGCTTTTGCGTTTGGCTGTTGGGAGATTTACAGCACAAAGATATCTAGTTGATTTGAAGCAGTTCCGAGAAAGTCTAAGCATAATCCTCACTTTTCCCTCCTGGCACTTTCCCTGTAGGGGATACGGCAAGACATTTCTGTATATTGGGCACAGCGCTGTGCAGGGTGTTAGCAGAGAGTTTCCCGGGACAGTGAAACCCTATATCAGACACACTGAGAAGAAGCCCCAGTGTTCCCTCCAGGCACTTTCAGTGTGGGTGCCTTCTCCACGTGGTTCCTGGTTTCACTGCAGCTCTGAAGAGAATGTTAGCAAAGAGGTAATCAGGACAGTGCAAACAGTACTCAAAGACAGGGAGAGCAAGCTCTCTCTTGGCACTTTGGATGTGGGACATACAGCGAGATGTTTGCTGCTTTTGCGTTTGGCTGTTGGGAGATTTACAGCACAAAGATATCTAGTTGATTTGAAGCAGTTCCGAGAAAGTCTAAGCATAATCCTCACTTTTCCCTCCTGGCACTTTCCCTGTAGGAGATACCGCAAGACGTTTCTGTATATTGGGCACAGCGCTCTGCAGGGTGTTAGCAGAGAGTTTCCCGGGACAGTGAAACCCTATATCAGAGACACTGAGAAGAAGCCCCAATGTTCCCTCCAGGCACTTTCAGTGTGGGTGCCTTCTCCACGTGGTTCCTGGTTTCACTGCAGCTCTGAAGAGAATGTTAGCAAAGAGGTAATCGGGACAGCGGAAACAGTACTCAAAGACAGGGAGAGCAAGCTCTCTCTTGGCACTTTGGATGTGGGACATACAGCGAGATGTTTGCTGCTTTTACATTTGGCTGTTGGGAGATTTACAGCACAAAGATATCTAGTTGATTTGAAGCAGTTCCGAGAAAGTCTAAACATAATCCTCACTTTTCCCTCCTGGCACTTTCCCTGTAGGAGATACCGCAAGACGTTTCTGTATATTGGGCACAGCGCTCTGCAGGGTGTTAGCAGAGAGTTTCCCGGGACAGTGAAACCCTATATCAGAGACACTGAGAAGAAGCCCCAGTGTTCCCTCCAGGCACTTTCAGTGTGGGTGCCTTCTCCACGTGGTTCCTGGTTTCACTGCAGCTCTGAAGAGAATGTTAGCAAAGAGGTAATCAGGACAGTGCAAACAGTACTCAAAGACAGGGAGAGCAAGCTCTCTCTTGGCACTTTGGATGTGGGACGTACAGCGAGATGTTTGCTGCTTTTGCGTTTGGCTGTTGGGAGATTTACAGCACAAAGATATCTAGTTGATTTGAAGCAGTTCCGAGAAAGTCTAAACATAATCCTCACTTTTCCCTCCTGGCACTTTCCCTGTAGGAGATACCGCAAGACGTTTCTGTATATTGGGCACAGCGCTCTGCAGGGTGTTAGCAGAGAGTTTCCCGGGACAGTGAAACCCTATATCAGAGACACTGAGAAGAAGCCCCAACGTTCCTTCCAGGCACTTTCAGTGTGGGTGCCTTCTCCACGTGGTTCCTGGTTTCACTGCAGCTCTGAAGAGAATGTTAGCAAAGAGGTAATCGGGACAGTGCAAACAGTACTCAAAGACAGGGAGAGCAAGCTCTCTCTTGGCACTTTGGATGTGGGACATACAGCGAGATGTTTGCTGCTTTTACATTTGGCTGTTGGGAGATTTACAGCACAAAGATATCTAGTTGATTTGAAGCAGTTCCGAGAAAGTCTAAACATAATCCTCACTTTTCCCTCCTGGCACTTTCCCTGTAGGAGATACCGCAAGACGTTTCTGTATATTGGGCACAGCGCTCTGCAGGGTGTTAGCAGAGAGTTTCCCGGGACAGTGAAACCCTATATCAGAGACACTGAGAAGAAGCCCCAATGTTCCCTCCAGGCACTTTCAGTGTGGGTGCCTTCTCCACGTGGTTCCTGGTTTCACTGCAGCTCTGAAGAGAATGTTAGCAAAGAGGTAATCGGGACAGTGCAAACAGTACTCAAAGACAGGGAGAGCAAGCTCTACATTATTCTCTTGGCACTTTGGATGTGGGACATACAGTGAGATGTTTGATGCTTTTGCGTTTGGCTGTTGGGAGATTTACAGCACAAAGATATCTAGTTGATTTGAAGCAGTTCCGAGAAAGTCTAAGCATAATCCTCACTTTTCCCTCCTGGCACTTTCCCTGTAGGGGATACGGCAAGACATTTCTGTATATTGGGCACAGCGCTGTGCAGGGTGTTAGCAGAGAGTTTCCCGGGACAGTGAAACCCTATATCAGACACACTGAGAAGAAGCCCCAGTGTTCCCTCCAGGCACTTTCAGTGTGGGTGCCTTCTCCACGTGGTTCCTGGTTTCACTGCAGCTCTGAAGAGAATGTTAGCAAAGAGGTAATCAGGACAGTGCAAACAGTACTCAAAGACAGGGAGAGCAAGCTCTCTCTTGGCACTTTGGATGTGGGACATACAGCGAGATGTTTGCTGCTTTTGCGTTTGGCTGTTGGGAGATTTACAGCACAAAGATATCTAGTTGATTTGAAGCAGTTCCGAGAAAGTCTAAGCATAATCCTCACTTTTCCCTCCTGGCACTTTCCCTGTAGGAGATACCGCAAGACGTTTCTGTATATTGGGCACAGCGCTCTGCAGGGTGTTAGCAGAGAGTTTCCCGGGACAGTGAAACCCTATATCAGAGACACTGAGAAGAAGCCCCAATGTTCCCTCCAGGCACTTTCAGTGTGGGTGCCTTCTCCACGTGGTTCCTGGTTTCACTGCAGCTCTGAAGAGAATGTTAGCAAAGAGGTAATCGGGACAGCGCAAACAGTACTCAAAGACAGGGAGAGCAAGCTCTCTCTTGGCACTTTGGATGTGGGACATACAGCGAGATGTTTGCTGCTTTTACATTTGGCTGTTGGGAGATTTACAGCACAAAGATATCTAGTTGATTTGAAGCAGTTCCGAGAAAGTCTAAACATAATCCTCACTTTTCCCTCCTGGCACTTTCCCTGTAGGAGATACCGCAAGACGTTTCTGTATATTGGGCACAGCGCTCTGCAGGGTGTTAGCAGAGAGTTTCCCGGGACAGTGAAACCCTATATCAGAGACACTGAGAAGAAGCCCCAGTGTTCCCTCCAGGCACTTTCAGTGTGGGTGCCTTCTCCACGTGGTTCCTGGTTTCACTGCAGCTCTGAAGAGAATGTTAGCAAAGAGGTAATCAGGACAGTGCAAACAGTACTCAAAGACAGGGAGAGCAAGCTCTCTCTTGGCACTTTGGATGTGGGACGTACAGCGAGATGTTTGCTGCTTTTGCGTTTGGCTGTTGGGAGATTTACAGCACAAAGATATCTAGTTGATTTGAAGCAGTTCCGAGAAAGTCTAAACATAATCCTCACTTTTCCCTCCTGGCACTTTCCCTGTAGGAGATACCGCAAGACGTTTCTGTATATTGGGCACAGCGCTCTGCAGGGTGTTAGCAGAGAGTTTCCCGGGACAGTGAAACCCTATATCAGAGACACTGAGAAGAAGCCCCAACGTTCCTTCCAGGCACTTTCAGTGTGGGTGCCTTCTCCACGTGGTTCCTGGTTTCACTGCAGCTCTGAAGAGAATGTTAGCAAAGAGGTAATCGGGACAGTGCAAACAGTACTCAAAGACAGGGAGAGCAAGCTCTCTCTTGGCACTTTGGATGTGGGACATACAGCGAGATGTTTGCTGCTTTTACATTTGGCTGTTGGGAGATTTACAGCACAAAGATATCTAGTTGATTTGAAGCAGTTCCGAGAAAGTCTAAACATAATCCTCACTTTTCCCTCCTGGCACTTTCCCTGTAGGAGATACCGCAAGACGTTTCTGTATATTGGGCACAGCGCTCTGCAGGGTGTTAGCAGAGAGTTTCCCGGGACAGTGAAACCCTATATCAGAGACACTGAGAAGAAGCCCCAATGTTCCCTCCAGGCACTTTCAGTGTGGGTGCCTTCTCCACGTGGTTCCTGGTTTCACTGCAGCTCTGAAGAGAATGTTAGCAAAGAGGTAATCGGGACAGTGCAAACAGTACTCAAAGACAGGGAGAGCAAGCTCTCTCTTGGCACTTTGGATGTGGGACATACAGCGAGATGTTTGCTGCTTTTGCGTTTGGCTGTTGGGAGATTTACAGCACAAAGATATCTAGTTGATTTGAAGCAGTTCCGAGAAAGTCTAAGCATAATCCTCACTTTTCCCTCCTGGCACTTTCCCTGTAGGGGATACGGCAAGACATTTCTGTATATTGGGCACAGCGCTGTGCAGGGTGTTAGCAGAGAGTTTCCCGGGACAGTGAAACCCTATATCAGAGACACTGAGAAGAAGCCCCAGTGTTCCCTCCAGGCACTTTCAGTGTGGGTGCCTTCTCCACGTGGTTCCTGGTTTCACTGCAGCTCTGAAGAGAATGTTAGCAAAGAGGTAATCAGGACAGTGCAAACAGTACTCAAAGACAGGGAGAGCAAGCTCTCTCTTGGCACTTTGGATGTGGGACATACAGCGAGATGTTTGCTGCTTTTGCGTTTGGCTGTTGGGAGATTTACAGCACAAAGATATCTAGTTGATTTGAAGCAGTTCCGAGAAAGTCTAAGCATAATCCTCACTTTTCCCTCCTGGCACTTTCCCTGTAGGAGATACCGCAAGACGTTTCTGTATATTGGGCACAGCGCTCTGCAGGGTGTTAGCAGAGAGTTTCCCGGGACAGTGAAACCCTATATCAGAGACACTGAGAAGAAGCCCCAATGTTCCCTCCAGGCACTTTCAGTGTGGGTGCCTTCTCCACGTGGTTCCTGGTTTCACTGCAGCTCTGAAGAGAATGTTAGCAAAGAGGTAATCGGGACAGTGCAAACAGTACTCAAAGACAGGGAGAGCAAGCTCTCTCTTGGCACTTTGGATGTGGGACATACAGCGAGATGTTTGCTGCTTTTACATTTGGCTGTTGGGAGATTTACAGCACAAAGATATCTAGTTGATTTGAAGCAGTTCCGAGAAAGTCTAAACATAATCCTCACTTTTCCCTCCTGGCACTTTCCCTGTAGGAGATACCGCAAGACGTTTCTGTATATTGGGCACAGCGCTCTGCAGGGTGTTAGCAGAGACTTTCCCGGGACAGTGAAACCCTATATCAGAGACACTGAGAAGAAGCCCCAGTGTTCCCTCCAGGCACTTTCAGTGTGGGTGCCTTCTCCACGTGGTTCCTGGTTTCACTGCAGCTCTGAAGAGAATGTTAGCAAAGAGGTAATCAGGACAGTGCAAACAGTACTCAAAGACAGGGAGAGCAAGCTCTCTCTTGGCACTTTGGATGTGGGACATACAGCGAGATGTTTGCTGCTTTTGCGTTTGGCTGTTGGGAGATTTACAGCACAAAGATATCTAGTTGATTTGAAGCAGTTCCGAGAAAGTCTAAACATAATCCTCACTTTTCCCTCCTGGCACTTTCCCTGTAGGAGATACCGCAAGACGTTTCTGTATATTGGGCACAGCGCTCTGCAGGGTGTTAGCAGAGAGTTTCCCGGGACAGTGAAACCCGACATCAGAGACACTGAGAAGAAGCCCCAATGTTCCCTCCAGGCACTTTCAGTGTGGGTGCCTTCTCCACGTGGTTCCTGGTTTCACTGCAGCTCTGAAGAGAATGTTAGCAAAGAGGTAATCGGGACAGTGCAAACAGTACTCAAAGACAGGGAGAGCAAGCTCTCTCTTGGCACTTTGGATGTGGGACATACAGCGAGATGTTTGCTGCTTTTACATTTGGCTGTTGGGAGATTTACAGCACAAAGATATCTAGTTGATTTGAAGCAGTTCCGAGAAAGTCTAAACATAATCCTCACTTTTCCCTCCTGGCACTTTCCCTGTAGGAGATACCGCAAGACGTTTCTGTATATTGGGCACAGCGCTCTGCAGGGTGTTAGCAGAGACTTTCCCGGGACAGTGAAACCCTATATCAGAGACACTGAGAAGAAGCCCCAGTGTTCCCTCCAGGCACTTTCAGTGTGGGTGCCTTCTCCACGTGGTTCCTGGTTTCACTGCAGCTCTGAAGAGAATGTTAGCAAAGAGGTAATCAGGACAGTGCAAACAGTACTCAAAGACAGGGAGAGCAAGCTCTCTCTTGGCACTTTGGATGTGGGACATACAGCGAGATGTTTGCTGCTTTTGCGTTTGGCTGTTGGGAGATTTACAGCACAAAGATATCTAGTTGATTTGAAGCAGTTCCGAGAAAGTCTAAGCATAATCCTCACTTTTCCCTCCTGGCACTTTCCCTGTAGGGGATACCGCAAGACATTTCTGTATATTGGGCACAGCGCTGTGCAGGGTGTTAGCAGAGACTTTCCCGGGACAGTGAAACCCTATATCAGAGACACTGAGAAGAAGCCCCAATGTTCCCTCCAGGCACTTTCAGTGTGGGTGCCTTCTCCACGTGGTTCCTGGTTTCACTGCAGCTCTGAAGAGAATGTTAGCAAAGAGGTAATCGGGACAGCGCAAACAGTACTCAAAGACAGGGAGAGCAAGCTCTCTCTTGGCACTTTGGATGTGGGACATACAGCGAGATGTTTGCTGCTTTTGCGTTTGGCTGTTGGGAGATTTACAGCACAAAGATATCTAGTTGATTTGAAGCAGTTCCGAGAAAGTCTAAACATAATCCTCACTTTTCCCTCCTGGCACTTTCCCTGTAGGAGATACCGCAAGACGTTTCTGTATATTGGGCACAGCGCTCTGCAGGGTGTTAGCAGAGAGTTTCCCGGGACAGTGAAACCCTATATCAGAGACACTGAGAAGAAGCCCCAATGTTCCCTCCAGGCACTTTCAGTGTGGGTGCCTTCTCCACGTGGTTCCTGGTTTCACTGCAGCTCTGAAGAGAATGTTAGCAAAGAGGTAATCGGGACAGTGCAAACAGTACTCAAAGACAGGGAGAGCAAGCTCTCTCTTGGCACTTTGGATGTGGGACATACAGCGAGATGTTTGCTGCTTTTACATTTGGCTGTTGGGAGATTTACAGCACAAAGATATCTAGTTGATTTGAAGCAGTTCCGAGAAAGTCTAAACATAATCCTCACTTTTCCCTCCTGGCACTTTCCCTGTAGGAGATACCGCAAGACGTTTCTGTATATTGGGCACAGCGCTCTGCAGGGTGTTAGCAGAGAGTTTCCCGGGACAGAGAAACCCTATATCAGAGACACTGAGAAGAAGCCCCAATGTTCCCTCCAGGCACTTTCAGTGTGGGTGCCTTCTCCACGTGGTTCCTGGTTTCACTGCAGCTCTGAAGAGAATGTTAGCAAAGAGGTAATCGGGACAGTGCAAACAGTACTCAAAGACAGGGAGAGCAAGCTCTCTCTTGGCACTTTGGATGTGGGACATACAGCGAGATGTTTGCTGCTTTTACATTTGGCTGTTGGGAGATTTACAGCACAAAGATATCTAGTTGATTTGAAGCAGTTCCGAGAAAGTCTAAACATAATCCTCACTTTTCCCTCCTGGCACTTTCCCTGTAGGAGATACCGCAAGACGTTTCTGTATATTGGGCACAGCGCTCTGCAGGGTGTTAGCAGAGAGTTTCCCGGGACAGTGAAACCCTATATCAGAGACACTGAGAAGAAGCCCCAATGTTCCCTCCAGGCACTTTCAGTGTGGGTGCCTTCTCCACGTGGTTCCTGGTTTCACTGCAGCTCTGAAGAGAATGTTAGCAAAGAGGTAATCGGGACAGTGCAAACAGTACTCAAAGACAGGGAGAGCAAGCTCTCTCTTGGCACTTTGGATGTGGGACATACAGCGAGATGTTTGCTGCTTTTGCGTTTGGCTGTTGGGAGATTTACAGCACAAAGATATCTAGTTGATTTGAAGCAGTTCCGAGAAAGTCTAAACATAATCCTCACTTTTCCCTCCTGGCACTTTCCCTGTAGGAGATACCGCAAGACGTTTCTGTATATTGGGCACAGCGCTCTGCAGGGTGTTAGCAGAGAGTTTCCCGGGACAGTGAAACCTTATATCAGAGACACTGAGAAGAAGCCCCAATGTTCCCTCCAGGCACTTTCAGTGTGGGTGCCTTCTCCACGTGGTTCCTGGTTTCACTGCAGCTCTGAAGAGAATGTTAGCAAAGAGGTAATCAGGACAGTGCAAACAGTACTCAAAGACAGGGAGAGCAAGCTCTCTCTTGGCACTTTGGATGTGGGACATACAGCGAGATGTTTGCTGCTTTTGCGTTTGGCTGTTGGGAGATTTACAGCACAAAGATATCTAGTTGATTTGAAGCAGTTCCGAGAAAGTCTAAACATAATCCTCACTTTTCCCTCCTGGCACTTTCCCTGTAGGAGATACCGCAAGACGTTTCTGTATATTGGGCACAGCGCTCTGCAGGGTGTTAGCAGAGAGTTTCCCGGGACAGTGAAACCCTATATCAGAGACACTGAGAAGAAGCCCCAATGTTCCCTCCAGGCACTTTCAGTGTGGGTGCCTTCTCCACGTGGTTCCTGGTTTCACTGCAGCTCTGAAGAGAATGTTAGCAAAGAGGTAATCGGGACAGTGCAAACAGTACTCAAAGACAGGGAGAGCAAGCTCTCTCTTGGCACTTTGGATGTGGGACATACAGCGAGATGTTTGCTGCTTTTACATTTGGCTGTTGGGAGATTTACAGCACAAAGATATCTAGTTGATTTGAAGCAGTTCCGAGAAAGTCTAAACATAATCCTCACTTTTCCCTCCTGGCACTTTCCCTGTAGGAGATACCGCAAGACGTTTCTGTATATTGGGCACAGCGCTCTGCAGGGTGTTAGCAGAGAGTTTCCCGGGACAGTGAAACCTTATATCAGAGACACTGAGAAGAAGCCCCAATGTTCCCTCCAGGCACTTTCAGTGTGGGTGCCTTCTCCACGTGGTTCCTGGTTTCACTGCAGCTCTGAAGAGAATGTTAGCAAAGAGGTAATCGGGACAGTGCAAACAGTACTCAAAGACAGGGAGAGCAAGCTCTACATTACTCTCTTGGCACTTTGGATGTGGGACATACAGCGAGATGTTTGCTGCTTTTACATTTGGCTGTTGGGAGATTTACAGCACAAAGATATCTAGTTGATTTGAAGCAGTTCCGAGAAAGTCTAAGCATAATCCTCACTTTTCCCTCCTGGCACTTTCCCTGTAGGGGATACCGCAAGACATTTCTGTATATTGGGCACAGCGCTGTGCAGGGTGTTAGCAGAGACTTTCCCGGGACAGTGAAACCCTATATCAGAGACACTGAGAAGAAGCCCCAATGTTCCCTCCAGGCACTTTCAGTGTGGGTGCCTTCTCCACGTGGTTCCTGGTTTCACTGCAGCTCTGAAGAGAATGTTAGCAAAGAGGTAATCGGGACAGCGCAAACAGTACTCAAAGACAGGGAGAGCAAGCTCTCTCTTGGCACTTTGGATGTGGGACATACAGCGAGATGTTTGCTGCTTTTGCGTTTGGCTGTTGGGAGATTTACAGCACAAAGATATCTAGTTGATTTGAAGCAGTTCCGAGAAAGTCTAAACATAATCCTCACTTTTCCCTCCTGGCACTTTCCCTGTAGGAGATACCGCAAGACGTTTCTGTATATTGGGCACAGCGCTCTGCAGGGTGTTAGCAGAGAGTTTCCCGGGACAGTGAAACCCTATATCAGAGACACTGAGAAGAAGCCCCAATGTTCCCTCCAGGCACTTTCAGTGTGGGTGCCTTCTCCACGTGGTTCCTGGTTTCACTGCAGCTCTGAAGAGAATGTTAGCAAAGAGGTAATCGGGACAGTGCAAACAGTACTCAAAGACAGGGAGAGCAAGCTCTCTCTTGGCACTTTGGATGTGGGACATACAGCGAGATGTTTGCTGCTTTTACATTTGGCTGTTGGGAGATTTACAGCACAAAGATATCTAGTTGATTTGAAGCAGTTCCGAGAAAGTCTAAACATAATCCTCACTTTTCCCTCCTGGCACTTTCCCTGTAGGAGATACCGCAAGACGTTTCTGTATATTGGGCACAGCGCTCTGCAGGGTGTTAGCAGAGAGTTTCCCGGGACAGTGAAACCCTATATCAGAGACACTGAGAAGAAGCCCCAATGTTCCCTCCAGGCACTTTCAGTGTGGGTGCCTTCTCCACGTGGTTCCTGGTTTCACTGCAGCTCTGAAGAGAATGTTAGCAAAGAGGTAATCGGGACAGTGCAAACAGTACTCAAAGACAGGGAGAGCAAGCTCTCTCTTGGCACTTTGGATGTGGGACATACAGCGAGATGTTTGCTGCTTTTACATTTGGCTGTTGGGAGATTTACAGCACAAAGATATCTAGTTGATTTGAAGCAGTTCCGAGAAAGTCTAAACATAATCCTCACTTTTCCCTCCTGGCACTTTCCCTGTAGGAGATACCGCAAGACGTTTCTGTATATTGGGCACAGCGCTCTGCAGGGTGTTAGCAGAGAGTTTCCCGGGACAGTGAAACCCTATATCAGAGACACTGAGAAGAAGCCCCAATGTTCCCTCCAGGCACTTTCAGTGTGGGTGCCTTCTCCACGTGGTTCCTGGTTTCACTGCAGCTCTGAAGAGAATGTTAGCAAAGAGGTAATCGGGACAGTGCAAACAGTACTCAAAGACAGGGAGAGCAAGCTCTACATTACTCTCTTGGCACTTTGGATGTGGGACATACAGCGAGATGTTTGCTGCTTTTACATTTGGCTGTTGGGAGATTTACAGCACAAAGATATCTAGTTGATTTGAAGCAGTTCCGAGAAAGTCTAAACATAATCCTCACTTTTCCCTCCTGGCACTTTCCCTGTAGGGGATACCGCAAGACATTTCTGTATATTGGGCACAGCGCTGTGCAGGGTGTTAGCAGAGACTTTCCCGGGACAGTGAAACCCTATATCAGAGACACTGAGAAGAAGCCCCAATGTTCCCTCCAGGCACTTTCAGTGTGGGTGCCTTCTCCACGTGGTTCCTGGTTTCACTGCAGCTCTGAAGAGAATGTTAGCAAAGAGGTAATCGGGACAGCGCAAACAGTACTCAAAGACAGGGAGAGCAAGCTCTCTCTTGGCACTTTGGATGTGGGACATACAGCGAGATGTTTGCTGCTTTTACATTTGGCTGTTGGGAGATTTACAGCACAAAGATATCTAGTTGATTTGAAGCAGTTCCGAGAAAGTCTAAACATAATCCTCACTTTTCCCTCCTGGCACTTTCCCTGTAGGAGATACCGCAAGACGTTTCTGTATATTGGGCACAGCGCTCTGCAGGGTGTTAGCAGAGAGTTTCCCGGGACAGTGAAACCCTATATCAGAGACACTGAGAAGAAGCCCCAACGTTCCTTCCAGGCACTTTCAGTGTGGGTGCCTTCTCCACGTGGTTCCTGGTTTCACTGCAGCTCTGAAGAGAATGTTAGCAAAGAGGTAATCGGGACAGTGCAAACAGTACTCAAAGACAGGGAGAGCAAGCTCTCTCTTGGCACTTTGGATGTGGGACATACAGCGAGATGTTTGCTGCTTTTACATTTGGCTGTTGGGAGATTTACAGCACAAAGATATCTAGTTGATTTGAAGCAGTTCCGAGAAAGTCTAAACATAATCCTCACTTTTCCCTCCTGGCACTTTCCCTGTAGGAGATACCGCAAGACGTTTCTGTATATTGGGCACAGCGCTCTGCAGGGTGTTAGCAGAGAGTTTCCCGGGACAGTGAAACCCTATATCAGAGACACTGAGAAGAAGCCCCAATGTTCCCTCCAGGCACTTTCAGTGTGGGTGCCTTCTCCACGTGGTTCCTGGTTTCACTGCAGCTCTGAAGAGAATGTTAGCAAAGAGGTAATCGGGACAGTGCAAACAGTACTCAAAGACAGGGAGAGCAAGCTCTACATTACTCTCTTGGCACTTTGGATGTGGGACATACAGTGAGATGTTTGCTGCTTTTGCGTTTGGCTGTTGGGAGATTTACAGCACAAAGATATCTAGTTGATTTGAAGCAGTTCCGAGAAAGTCTAAGCATAATCCTCACTTTTCCCTCCTGGCACTTTCCCTGTAGGGGATACCGCAAGACATTTCTGTATATTGGGCACAGCGCTGTGCAGGGTGTTAGCAGAGACTTTCCCGGGACAGTGAAACCCTATATCAGAGACACCGAGAAGAAGCCCCAATGTTCCCTCCAGGCACTTTCAGTGTGGGTGCCTTCTCCACGTGGTTCCTGGTTTCACTGCAGCTCTGAAGAGAATGTTAGCAAAGGGGTAATCGGGACAGCGCAAACAGTACTCAAAGACAGGGAGAGCAAGCTCTCTCTTGGCACTTTGGATGTGGGACATACAGCGAGATGTTTGCTGCTTTTACATTTGGCTGTTGGGAGATTTACAGCACAAAGATATCTAGTTGATTTGAAGCAGTTCCGAGAAAGTCTAAACATAATCCTCACTTTTCCCTCCTGGCACTTTCCCTGTAGGAGATACCGCAAGACGTTTCTGTATATTGGGCACAGCGCTCTGCAGGGTGTTAGCAGAGAGTTTCCCGGGACAGTGAAACCCTATATCAGAGACACCGAGAAGAAGCCCCAACGTTCCCTCCAGGCACTTTCAGTGTGGGTGCCTTCTCCACGTGGTTCCTGGTTTCACTGCAGCTCTGAAGAGAATGTTAGCAAAGAGGTAATCGGGACAGTGCAAACAGTACTCAAAGACAGGGAGAGCAAGCTCTCTCTTGGCACTTTGGATGTGGGACATACAGCGAGATGTTTGCTGCTTTTACATTTGGCTGTTGGGAGATTTACAGCACAAAGATATCTAGTTGATTTGAAGCAGTTCCGAGAAAGTCTAAACATAATCCTCACTTTTCCCTCCTGGCACTTTCCCTGTAGGAGATACCGCAAGACGTTTCTGTATATTGGGCACAGCGCTCTGCAGGGTGTTAGCAGAGAGTTTCCCGGGACAGTGAAACCCTATATCAGAGACACTGAGAAGAAGCCCCAATGTTCCCTCCAGGCACTTTCAGTGTGGGTGCCTTCTCCACGTGGTTCCTGGTTTCACTGCAGCTCTGAAGAGAATGTTAGCAAAGAGGTAATCGGGACAGTGCAAACAGTACTCAAAGACAGGGAGAGCAAGCTCTACATTACTCTCTTGGCACTTTGGATGTGGGACATACAGCGAGATGTTTGCTGCTTTTGCGTTTGGCTGTTGGGAGATTTACAGCACAAAGATATCTAGTTGATTTGAAGCAGTTCCGAGAAAGTCTAAACATAATCCTCACTTTTCCCTCCTGGCACTTTCCCTGTAGGGGATACCGCAAGACATTTCTGTATATTGGGCACAGCGCTGTGCAGGGTGTTAGCAGAGACTTTCCCGGGACAGTGAAACCCTATATCAGAGACACTGAGAAGAAGCCCCAGTGTTCCCTCCAGGCACTTTCAGTGTGGGTGCCTTCTCCACGTGGTTCCTGGTTTCACTGCAGCTCTGAAGAGAATGTTAGCAAAGAGGTAATCGGGACAGTGCAAACAGTACTCAAAGACAGGGAGAGCAAGCTCTACATTACTCTCTTGGCACTTTGGATGTGGGACATACAGTGAGATGTTTGCTGCTTTTGCGTTTGGCTGTTGGGAGATTTACAGCACAAAGATATCTAGTTGATTTGAAGCAGTTCCGAGAAAGTCTAAGCATAATCCTCACTTTTCCCTCCTGGCACTTTCCCTGTAGGGGATACCGCAAGACATTTCTGTATATTGGGCACAGCGCTGTGCAGGGTGTTAGCAGAGACTTTCCCGGGACAGTGAAACCCTATGTCAGAGACACTGAGAAGAAGCCCCAACGTTCCTTCCAGGCACTTTCAGTGTGGGTGCCTTCTCCACGTGGTTCCTGGTTTCACTGCAGCTCTGAAGAGAATGTTAGCAAAGAGGTAATCGGGACAGTGCAAACAGTACTCAAAGACAGGGAGAGCAAGCTCTACATTACTCTCTTGGCACTTTGGATGTGGGACATACAGTGAGATGTTTGCTGCTTTTGCGTTTGGCTGTTGGGAGATTTACAGCACAAAGATATCTAGTTGATTTGAAGCAGTTCCGAGAAAGTCTAAGCATAATCCTCACTTTTCCCTCCTGGCACTTTCCCTGTAGGGGATACCGCAAGACATTTCTGTATATTGGGCACAGCGCTGTGCAGGGTGTTAGCAGAGACTTTCCCGGGACAGTGAAACCCTATGTCAGAGACACTGAGAAGAAGCCCCAACGTTCCTTCCAGGCACTTTCAGTGTGGGTGCCTTCTCCACGTGGTTCCTGGTTTCACTGCAGCTCTGAAGAGAATGTTAGCAAAGAGGTAATCGGGACAGTGCAAACAGTACTCAAAGACAGGGAGAGCAAGCTCTCTCTTGGCACTTTGGATGTGGGACATACAGCGAGATGTTTGCTGCTTTTACATTTGGCTGTTGGGAGATTTACAGCACAAAGATATCTAGTTGATTTGAAGCAGTTCCGAGAAAGTCTAAACATAATCCTCACTTTTCCCTCCTGGCACTTTCCCTGTAGGAGATACCGCAAGACGTTTCTGTATATTGGGCACAGCGCTCTGCAGGGTGTTAGCAGAGAGTTTCCCGGGACAGTGAAACCCTATATCAGAGACACTGAGAAGAAGCCCCAATGTTCCCTCCAGGCACTTTCAGTGTGGGTGCCTTCTCCACGTGGTTCCTGGTTTCACTGCAGCTCTGAAGAGAATGTTAGCAAAGAGGTAATCGGGACAGCGCAAACAGTACTCAAAGACAGGGAGAGCAAGCTCTCTCTTGGCACTTTGGATGTGGGACATACAGCGAGATGTTTGCTGCTTTTACATTTGGCTGTTGGGAGATTTACAGCACAAAGATATCTAGTTGATTTGAAGCAGTTCCGAGAAAGTCTAAACATAATCCTCACTTTTCCCTCCTGGCACTTTCCCTGTAGGAGATACCGCAAGACGTTTCTGTATATTGGGCACAGCGCTCTGCAGGGTGTTAGCAGAGAGTTTCCCGGGACAGTGAAACCCTATATCAGAGACACTGAGAAGAAGCCCCAATGTTCCCTCCAGGCACTTTCAGTGTGGGTGCCTTCTCCACGTGGTTCCTGGTTTCACTGCAGCTCTGAAGAGAATGTTAGCAAAGAGGTAATCGGGACAGTGCAAACAGTACTCAAAGACAGGGAGAGCAAGCTCTCTCTTGGCACTTTGGATGTGGGACATACAGCGAGATGTTTGCTGCTTTTACATTTGGCTGTTGGGAGATTTACAGCACAAAGATATCTAGTTGATTTGAAGCAGTTCCGAGAAAGTCTAAACATAATCCTCACTTTTCCCTCCTGGCACTTTCCCTGTAGGAGATACCGCAAGACGTTTCTGTATATTGGGCACAGCGCTCTGCAGGGTGTTAGCAGAGAGTTTCCCGGGACAGTGAAACCCTATATCAGAGACACTGAGAAGAAGCCCCAATGTTCCCTCCAGGCACTTTCAGTGTGGGTGCCTTCTCCACGTGGTTCCTGGTTTCACTGCAGCTCTGAAGAGAATGTTAGCAAAGAGGTAATCGGGACAGTGCAAACAGTACTCAAAGACAGGGAGAGCAAGCTCTACATTACTCTCTTGGCACTTTGGATGTGGGACATACAGTGAGATGTTTGCTGCTTTTGCGTTTGGCTGTTGGGAGATTTACAGCACAAAGATATCTAGTTAA